>NC_041393.1:164921313-164966925 GCF_002162155.2 Triticum dicoccoides
GGTGGAGTATGGGGAGGGGACGCGCCGCACGAACTACACCCCTGTGACAACGGCGAGGGAGTGAAGAGGACGCAACCAGAGGAGACACTGGGCCGCCGCCGCCGCAGATATGCGATGCTAGGGGAGGGATGTGCACCACCGTGCAAGGCCACTGGCCGTCGGACCAGGGGCCGCGCCGCCCCTCGCCGCCAACTGTCGGGGCACCGCCGCATTGGCCCGCGAATTGCAGGGACGTGTGTGTGAAGGAGGAAGACCCCGCCGCCGCGGCCACAACACGGGCTTTGCCCGAAGGTGGCTGCCCACGGCGGCGAGGGAAGGAACCGGAGGTGGGAGTGCCGGAGGCGCGTAGAGTGGGACACCGCCCATGTCATCTAGGGTTACGCGACGTGGCAACCAGCCGAGTCCCTCTTAACCATTCAACCACATATTTGTTCTCTTGAAGCGTTTATTTTAGTAACAAGGTCGCGAAGATGATGCATTGGCACGCAAAGGAGCAAAATGATGGAGTAGTACCGAGACACCTGGCCGATGCAAGGTAACAACGTCCTATGTTACAAAAAACTACTTTTGCGACTAGCAACAATGAAGGTAAGCCAATTAGGATGCAAGGTAAACAAGACCTTCTGTGCAGAAAAAAAAAATCCAACTTTTGCAACTGGCACTGAAGGTATGTGATATGGATGGATATATTTGAAAGCTCAATTGTGCCGGCTAGCCGTGCAATTTTAGCCTCAGTGTCGGAATCAAGGACGTTGATCCCGATCCACTTACGTATGCACACGCTGTTTATACGTGCGCGAAGCTTTGGGCTGATCGTGGAAGCATATAAACAAGAGGAACCACACGCACTAGGCTGAGAATAACCATTTTATATGCCCACATATCTGATATCAGTCGCCATAGAAGAACCCAGCTGCTAAACAAGAACAATGCTGACGTCCTCGACGTACCTCATGTGCTCATTCATGGCTATATATAGGCAGGCTTCCGCCAGGTACCATGCAACTACCACCCGGCTTCCGATCTCCACTACTAGCGACACGTTACGAGATACTAGTACAAGCAGCAATGGCTTCCGCCGTTCCCTGTCTGCTCTTGTGCGTGGTCGTTCTTGCTCCCCATCTCGGCAGCTCCTACCGCACAGGCTCCATCAATGGCGGAAAGCATGTCATCACTCGTTCGTCCCATGAGTCCAAGAAACCATCGACCTGCTCCTCCAACCCTTCTGGTGAGAATTCCATTGTATATATCTTCATGTGCTTGCTCTTTATGATAAGTTGCTGACTTGTCTACACCTTGCAGGAGATGGCAATGGACTGGCTGTGACGCATCACGCATCGGCTGAGCCCGTGCTCTCCTTCTGCCGCCGGTCTGAGCCAGAGCATGCCCTCGGTCGGCGACGCCTCCAGCCGCGACGCCCTCCGCCTACGCGGGCTCCTCGACGACTCAGCGGACAGCCCTGGTCTGACGATCCCCTCGACCGGCACCCCCCTGGTGGATCTTCCGGACGCACCGGAATACCACGTCGTCGTCGGCTTAGGTACTCCGGCGCAGAACCTCACCGTCGGATTCGACACGGCCACCATCGGAGCCACGCTTCTGCAGTGCAAGCCATGCGCCGCCGGGGACCCATGCGACAAGGTCTTCGACCCCTCCCACTCATCATCTCTTTACGACATTCCATGCGGCAGGACATGGGAAGGCTAGCTGTCCCTTTACCCGTTGCTCCACCCCCGGCTGCACGTTCCGCGTGACACACAACGGCTCCCTCGTGTTGAACGCGTCCATGGAGAAGGACACCCTCACGGTGGCGCCGTCGGTCCACCTGCGCGGCTTCAGGTTCCTTTGCATGGAGATATGTTCCTTTGCATGGAGATAATGAGCGAGGTGCCGACGGACGGCACGTCGGGAGTCCTCGACCTCAGCAGGAACCACTACTCGCTGGCCTCACGGGTTCTTCTGTCCCCGGACACGGTTGCCTTCTCCTACTGCCTGCCCAGAGGCTCCGAGTCCCAGGGCTTCCTCTCCTTCGGCACCATCCGGCCCGAGCTCGCCGGCCGCAATGTGAGTTACGCCACCCTGCACAGCAGAGCCCCCCGCCGGAACCTCTACTTCCTGAGGCTCATCGGCGTGAGTATCGGCGGGCTGGACCTCCCGATCTCCGCCGAGGCTCTCGCCGGCGACGCGCTGGTCGAGGTGCAGACCACGTTCACCTACCTGAAGCCGAAAGTGTACGAGTACCTGCGCGGCCTGTTCAGGCTGTGGATGATCAGTTACAAGGTGGCGCCATCGTCCGGCGAGCTCGACACGTGCTACGACTTCACCGACATGGACGCTATCGGTGTGCCGAGCATCACGCTCAGCTTTGAGGGTGGGGCGAGCCTGGAGCTCGGATTGGAGCAGATGATGTACTTCAGCAACCCCCACAACATCTTCTCGGTGGCGTGCCTCGCGTTCGCGCCGGCGCCGGCGTACGGGTCGGGCGTCTCCGTCATCGGGTCGCTGGCGCAGGCGTACACGGAGGTGGTCTACGATCTGCGTGGAGGCAAGGTCGGGTTCGTCGACAACCGCTGCTGATCGATCAAGCCACTCAAAGCAGCACGTCGCATGCATGCATGCATCTATCTATGCATCGCATGCATGTTACCAGTATATTGAAGGTTGGTTCTTCAGAAATAAGGCTCACGCACGTCACTAGCTAGATAGATGATGGTTCTTAGTAAGAAAAATAAGACCCAGAAGAGTCGCAGGTGATGTGTAAGTGTGGAGTGGAGTCATCTCCGGCTCTCCGCCTAGCTAGCTATGGATAAGCAGCAGCTACGTAGTTAGTGTTATGCTGCCTCGGCATCTTGCTTGTTTTCAGGTGCTGTATCGACCGATAGACCAACATGCTTGGCATTTTAATAAATAAATAAAGGTCGTTGCAAATTGTTGTTCGTTCCAAAAGGAGATTAAGTTGAACACAAGCTGAAAGGGCCCTGAAAAAAAAAGATGCTTGTTTGCTAGACCGCCTTTTTGCCGAAAAAGATCCATATCTATTTCAAAAGTTCATCGGACCACTACCGCGGCAAGAACTAGACCTTACATATCGAGAAAACACAGCACTTTAATCTGTACAGTACAAAGCACTTAAATCTGTACAGTACAAACATTAAACATATACTAGTACTTTATACCCCCTATAAATTCTTTGAATAAAGAAAACATATATTTGAAAAGGCGTTCATATAATCCATGAATTGAAAGGAAAAGTTCACAAAAACGAAAAAGTTCATGAATACGAAAAAAGTTCATCGAATTTGAAAAACAAATTCATCAAACTTGAAAAATTGTTCATCAATTTTTTTAAAAAAGTTCATGGAATTTGAACAAAGTTCAACGAATTTGAAAAAAAATTCATCAAATTTCAAAAAACGTCAACTAATTTGAAAAAAAGTTTATTGAATTTGAAAAAACTTCAACAATTTATAAAAAAGTTCAGCGATTTTCTAAAAAAGGTTCACTTATTTAACGAAAAAGTTCATGTATTAAAAAACCCCACGCAATAAGGAAAACAAATTAAATGAGAAAAAAAGAATAAACCAAGCTGTAGAATGAAATAAACACCGAAAAGTGAACGACCCAACACTCGCGGGTCGACAGCCACAGGCTAGAGGCGATCGCTTACAAAGAAATGTTGTGAGTTCGAACCCCACTTCAAGCACTATTTTTGATCTTTCGAAAACAAGAATGGGCCGGCCCAATTTAGACTGCTGCAGGAGCCTGTTTGCAAAATTGCACTGTAACGGCGCCTGCAGCGCCAAATAGGAAATGCCCCCCTCGTCTTCAACTATCATCTTGACGCTGCGGGGTTGGGGGGCCTCGGATCTTCAAGACCTCTATGTTCTTCGTCAACATCCAATTATCATTATAGTTGTGTGAGAATAAGTTTTCACTTATTCTTTTGGCGGTGCCATGAGGTTGGAGAGTTTTTTGTCCTTGCAGTTCGGATCTGATGAGTTTATATTGCTTTTTTTTCGAAAAGGGGGGGCTCCCCGGCCTCTGCATCAGAGTGATGCATACGGCCATCTTATTAACCAAATAAAAAGGTTCCAAACAAGGTGCCAAAGTCTCCAACAGTAAAAAACTGAAAAGAAAGCTAACACATAGCCAAAATGGGCTAGAAACACAAACTAGCCAATCAAAGATGCCACAACCGGCCGGCTAAAGATAGATAGGTAAATTAATTGCCTATCCTATTACATGACCGCCATCCAAACTGGTTGAAGATATCCCGAGCTACCATCTCCCAGCGGATGGATCCAGTAACCAAATGCTCCCTGGCCTCCATCGGAGTGAGTAGCGACCACGAACGGATCAATGTCGTGGCTCGGAAAATAACCTGCAAAAAGTGAATACGTGATGTTCTGTTAAAAACCAAATCATTTATGCAATTCCAAATAGTCCACAACAAAGCGCAAACTCCAACACGAATATGTCTCGCTAAGTCAGGCTCAATCCCATTAAGCCATGTCCCAAATAACGTGTTGACAGAATTCGGTGGAGTAATATTAAAAGCAATTTGGACCGTCCGCCAAAGGACCTTGGCCAACGGGCAATCAAGAAAGAGGTGTTTGATCGTCTCATCCCGATCACAGAAACTACACCTAGTAGGTCCTGTCCAATTACACTTTATCAAGTTGTCCTTGGTTAAAATAACTTGTTTATGGACAAACCACATAAACACTGTTATTTTCAATGGAATTTTGACAGCCCAAACATGCTTGGAGGTAGGAATGGAGTTCGAATTAATAACATCAATATACATTGATTTAACTGTGAATACTCCAGACCTAGTCAGTTTCCAGCGTAATTCATCAGGTTGTTGAGAAAGCTGAACCTCCATCAGTCTTCTAACTAGACGGAGCCATTCTTCCAAACGATTGCCCTCTAGCGACCGTCTGAACTGAATATTAAGGGGGACAGATTGAAATACCGTTGCAATGAACACCTCACGTCGTTGAACAATACGATATAAAGACGGATATTGAATAGCCAAGGGTGTGTCGCCGAGCCAAGTATCCTCCCAGAACCGTGTACTAGCGTCGTTGCCAATAACAAACTTTGTCCAATAAAACAAGGATTGTTTGACTTTCATCAGTCCTTTCCACAAAGGCGAGTCAGTCGGCCTGACTGTGACCTGGGACAAGGATTTTGTCTGTAGGTACTTGCTGTGAAGGATTTGTGCCCACGTGGCATCAGTCTTAGATGACAACTTCCACATCCACTTACTAAGAAGGCATCTGTTCTTTACTTCAAGATTCTCAATACCAAGACCCACTTGGTCTTTCGGTCTGCAGATGATATCCCATTTAGCAAGCCGGTATTTTCTTTTTAGTTAATCACCCTGTCAAAAGAAACACGATCGATAAAAGTCCAGTCTTTTCCTGACACCAACTGGGACTTCAAAGAACGGTAAGAGAAACATAGGCATACTCGCGAGCACCGAATTTATCAGAATTAATCGGCCTCCGTATGACATGAGCTTGCCCTTCCAGCAACTCAGTTTCTTCTCAAATCGGTCTTTGATGCACTTCCATTCTCTGTCTGTCAGCTTACGATGGTGGATTGGGATACCTAGGTAAGAGAAAGGTAAATCCCCCAACTCGCACCCAAACAATTGCCTATAAGCCTCATGTTCGTCTTTGGCTCTACCAAAGCAGAACAACTCGCTCTTATGAAAGTTAATCTTTAACCCGGTCAATTGTTCGAAAAGGCATAACACAAGCTTCATATTTCTCGCCTTGGCCAAGTCATGCTCCATAAAAATGATTGTATCATCAGCGTACTGAAGGATGGATATACCTCCATCAACAAGATGAGGTACCAAGCCACCTACTTGACCATTCTCCTTAGCCCTTCCCATCAAAATCGCTAACATATCAACCACAATGTTAAACAGGATAGGGGACATCGGATCTCCTTGTCTTGGGCCTTTATGTGTCTGGAAGTAATGACCAATATCGTCATTCACTTTAATTCCCACACTCCCTTTTTGCGTAAATGATTCAACCTGGCGGCACCAGGCTTCATCAAAACCTTTCATACGCAATGCCTGTTGGAGGAAAGGCCATTTGACCTTATCATACGCTTTCTCGAAATCCACCTTAAAAATTACTCCATCTAATTTCTTGGAATGGATTTCATGGAGCGTTTCATGAAGGACAACCACCCCTTCAAGGATGTTTATGTCCGGCATGAAAGCAGTTTGGGATTGTTGCACCACAGAATGCGCAATCTGTGTGAGCCTATTAGTCCCGACCTTGGTAAAGATTTTGAAACTAACATTGAGAAGGCATATCGGCCTGAACTGCTCAATTCTCATAGCATCCGTTTTCTTAGGAAGCAGCGTGATAGTTCCAAAATTCAAGTGAAATAAGTGAAGCTGTCCAGAGAACAGATCATGAAACAAAGGTAGCAAATCCCCCTTAATAATGTGCCAGCACTTTTTGTAGAACTCGACCGGGAATCCATCCGGTCCAGGAGCCTTATTGTTTTTCATCTGTGCAATAGCATCAAACACTTCCTTCTCTGAGAACGGGGCAACTAGAATATCATTATCAGCAGTCGATAGTTTCGGCACATCCTCAGTCCTGGACTCATCGAGGGACACATAATTATCCTCCGGAGGTCCAAATAACTGCCTATAATACTCAGTTATATAGTTTTTTAGGTTGTCCTGTCCTAAAATAGTGCCCTCATCTTGTTCAAGTTGGAAGATTCTCTTCTTTCTGTGCTTACCATTAGCAATCAAGTGAAAGAATTGAGTATTCGCGTCCCCTTGGACCACTTTGCGGACCTTAGCCCGCAAAGCCCACTTCAATTCTTCTTCGCGAAGAAGTTCTTTCAACCTCTTTTCTGCCTCATTTTTAACCTGAAGCTCAGCTGGCATCAAAATGGTGGATTCGGCCTTTAAGTCTAGGGTCTGTATAAGAGAAAGGAGCCTATCCTTTTCAATCTTATACACCCCACTAAGGTGCTTAGCCCAACCCCGTAAGAAACTTCTCAAATTCCTAATCTTATTCTGCCAACGCTCGACCGCAGTCCTACCTCCTGCACCCTTAGCCCATTCCCTGGCAATCAGGTCCAAGAACCCTTCGCGTTTGAACTAGGCCTTCTCGAATGAAAAGGTGTTCTTGTTTCCCACGTGGTTCGGCTCCCTTGAGTCCACGAACAAGGGTGTGTGATCGGATACGCCCCACGAGAGAGCTTGAACCGTAACAAGAGGGAACTTCTGTTCCCACTCCACGTTCGCGAGAACTCGATCAAGCTTTTCGTAAGTCAGATTTGGCATAGCATTAGCCCAGGTAAACTTTCTAGCAGAAAGCTCTATCTCTCTCAGATCCAAGCTTTCAATAGTGGTATTGAACATAAACGACCACCTGCCGTCAAAGTTATCATTATTCTTCTCCTCCCTCCTCCTAATGATATTGAAATCACCCCAAACTAAAATTGGAAGCTGCTCGGACCCACAGATTCGAACAAGGTCCGCCAGAAACTCCGGTTTAAGCTCGGGCTGTGCGGCACCATAAACCGCCACCAACGCCCAGTTGAACCCATCAACTTTAGACCTGACTCGAAACTTAACCGCGAAGTCTCCCATCACTACACTTCGGACTTCAAGCGAATCGCATCTCACACCCAGCAAGATACCACCCGATCTTCCTCGCGGAGGGAGGCAATGCCAATCGAAATCAACACCACCCGCAAGAGAGGAAAGAAACTGGGGCGCAAAGTTATCTCTACCAGTTTCCGAAAGAGCAATAAAATCTAAACGATGCTCCAGAGATGCCTCAGCAAGAAACCTTCTTTTAGCCAAGTCTTTCAGACCTCTGCTATTCCAAAAGATTCCTTTCATAATTCATCATGAAATTTTTTAGTAGTCCGAATCCTAGCACTCCTACGAACTACAGAGTCGGGATAAATCTTCCGTTTCCACTTGCGCTTTGGTTACTAGGTTATGTCACCCGGTCCTCATAACCGGGCTCAGCGGTACTAACAACTGCATTATCTAGGGGCACATCATCGTCCTCAGACTCATGATTGGAGGGTGCTAGATCCGCACACAGGTTATCGAGCACTCTGACCCCTAACGCATCAATCTCATCATCATTCATGGGTTTTACCGATGCGAGATTACGAATAGTCTCTAAGGCACGCCCCGCCTCCAAATCTAACAAATCATTCACTGAATTGGAAACCTCACTCTCAGTAGTCCCTAGTGAAACTCCTAATTGGTTTGCATTATTTTTAATTTCCTCATTAAAAATGCAATAAAGAATTAGATATGTTGACGGACATACCAGTAGAGATCTCAGCATCATGAAGCTTGGCCGCCCTCATAGCGCACCTCTGCTGCATGTCATCAACCTCAAGAAGCTCCTGAACGCGAGCACTCATCCGTCTCCCCGTCGAGACCGGGTCAGGGATCCCACCAAAAGCAACGACCTCCTCCCTAGTAAAGCCTTGCTCGGAATCCCACAAAGGGTCAACCGAGGTTACCGGAGGAGGCGGCTGAGGGCTCCCATGCCCCTCGGACGAGTGCCCCACACCGAGGCCCAGGGCCACGGGCACAATGGGAGAGAGGATGACAGGGGCCGCCTGCCCGAGCCCTCCTCCCTCCCCACCCCTCGGCGCAGAGTCGAGCACCGTCGTTGATGGAGACGCGGTCCTCCTGACCGCTAAAGAGGGAGGATGAGCCAGGGCCACCTGCCCCAGCCCCCCTCCCAGCGCCACTGGAAGTGCAGGCGCCGTCGCCACGACCAGAGGAGAAAGAGCCGAGGCCTCCTGCCTCGGGTCACCTCTCCCAGCACCAGCCGAAGTCATCGATACCGGCGTCGCCGGCGTCGGGATAGGGAGGAGAGAAGTCGAGGCCACCTGCCCCGAACCCCCTCCCCCAAGCTCCACCTCGGACACAGTCGTCATCTCCGGAGCCTCGACCACAGGTGAAGCAAGGGAAATAGGAGCAACCACTGGCTCTACCTCCCCAACTCCATCCAAAGCCCTCGCCGATGATGCCATCACCAGGCGTCCAGCCAAGGATCCGCCAGCACCCTCGAACTCCAACAAAGGGAGCGTATGTTCAAACACATCATCAGAATCTACCCGGTCACTCCAAAGTCTGGGAGGGGCCGAGGCTGGCTCAAAGGACCCAAAACGCAACGAAGTCATGGGCACCACTGGTGAGGGCGCCGGCTCAACCCCGGTCCCATCCCCGGTCAACTAAGCATCAGGGCGAGCACCATTATACCCCTCTCGAGTCGAGTCATCAGTCGGCACCCTCTTGGCACCCGCACTGTCATCACCCTCGTGCATATCAACATCATTCCCATTAATCGCCTCAGAAAACAGATCCGTGTCCTCGAACTGGATCTCGAGCGGAAACACCTCTCCCCTATTAGTCCAGTTGACCACATCGGGCACGTACTCAATATCCAGAATGCTCACTAAAATCCGGGCCACTCCATGAGTACGGGTAAAAGCCATATCCACTTTCTCCGTCTTGCCAACCATAATACCCATACTGGCCACAACTCGAACATCCTGCAGAGTCTTAGATGGAGCCCCCGAAAACCTCAACCATACCTGCGTAAGTGGCTTTCCCTTAGGCTCCACCTTCTTCCACTCATTAAACTCCAGAATGCACTTAGTGCCAGGCACTCTACATAAGCCAAAGCTCAGCAGTCTCTGCAAATCATCCACAGTGGGGAAATCGACCTTAAAAACATTAGCCTCGAGAGGAACCAACTTCCATTGGAAGTCTCCCAGTGCGAGCTCTTGAAGCCTCCGCACAATCTGAGCCTCAGTTACCGCACCCTGGGTAGCTTTCACAACCCCGGTGGTCAAGCTCATTGTCTCCTCCGGAATCTCTCTCGCTGCCGGTGACTCAAAGAATATTAGCTCAGCACAATATACCCCGTACATTGTTAGAGCCGGAGCCTGGTCACGCAATAACGGGCAATCCCCCGAGGCATGAGCTGGCTTGCCACACGACTCACACAGCTCCGCCACGCACTCAGCAATGAAGTGGCCTTTCTCACCACAACGGTAGCAAAGCATCCTTTCCTTCTTGCGCGCATACTTGGACGCCCTCTCAGCATCCGACCTGTCGGTAACCTCGGCCACAGTCCCAGTCTCGGGAACCTCAACACTGGCCAATGCTGTCACCACCTCCATCGCCTGAATAGGAAGATCTGTGGACACGTGGTCGGCCTCTACTGCTGACGCCGCATGGTCAACAACTGCCAGAGGCGGAGGCGGTCGGCGATACCTCCCACGGTCCCCACCCCGACCACCACGATGGCCCCGAAAGCCTCCTCTCCGACGGTGGTCCGGGCCTGAGGCTCCCTCAACAAATCTGCCTGGAGGGCCGAGAAACGGTCTCTTAGCAGACCCATCAGTCTGCCAGGCATAGCCACGACCTCCTCCCGTGGAAGAGGAACCATGATGCCGTCCATCACCATACACATCATACCCATCATCCCCCCACTGGCCTCGGGGCGGATCATTGGGCTCTCTGTTGGTAGAATTCTGTCTTGTCTGTGTCGGACCCGACCGATTCTGCGCCGGCCTCACGACGTAATGGGGCGGAGGTGCGGCACGAGGCTGACCGCCCGACGGCGTCGGCACAACCCCAAGGGCAGTACCACCGCGGCCAGCAGGAGCCACACCGGTCATGCCCGGCGCTAGAGGCCGAGGTCCACCACGACCCGCAGCCGGCTGAGTGGGGGGCGCCGCGCCCGGCGCTGGAGGCCTCAGCCTGCCCCGCCCAGCAGCAAGCTGTAAGGGCATCTGCCTCGGTGGCCGCACGCCCAAGTGGCCAATTCCTTGGCCCGGGGTACCCTGCACAGCGCCCCCTCCCGCCGGCGGCCTCTGGCCAGGCGGCGCCAGGGCTCCACGCCCGGCAGCCGCCGCTGGTGGCGGAGCCGCCCCACCCCGTCCCGCTGGACCGGATGAGGCCTTTTTGGCTGGCGGCGGCGCAGCCGCGCGGCCGGCCATGTCCAACAGCGGCCGGATCCTCCTTGCCCGACAAGCTCCACAAACTGGGAAACCCCTCGTCCCGTGCTTGCGAACCCTAGAACCAGGAGGTGATGGCGCACGAGCGAGAGAAACACGATCTCCCTCGTACGTGCATGGGACCTCGATATGGGCAGGGGTATGGCTCAGTACAGCATGGGCCTCATACCCATCTGTCCCCGGCCCAACACCTCGCGGACCCGGTTCCCTTCGAACCGGCCCAGCACAGCCCAGCAGCTGATTCAAACGCTGCGATCTCGCGTGCGAGATCCCGGTCGCCGACGCGGCCGTCACGGGCGCCGCCGGTGCCTGACGAACGGCGAGCCGCCTCGCTTTCTTCCTCTTCTTGACAGTAATCCAAGACTCCGGCCTAATTAGATCGAATAACGTAAGATTCGGAAGACTCACCTTAGGTAGGGGACCCTTCCATGATCTGAGCGCCGACGCCGCCGTCTTCCGATGAACTACGCGTCAGATCATCTCATTCTTCTCACTCGCGTGAAGACCGATACGCGCCGGATCGTCCGGTGGCAGAACCCGATCGATCGTCGAGGCCACTTCATCTTCGCTATAACCTGAATAGAAAAATTCGCAAATGAGATCCGAGGGCGTCGGAGAGGGCGGCGACTCCGCCGGGGATGCACCCTCATCGTCGTCCGTGTCTTTCTCGTCGGACTCGGCGAGAGCCCAGAAGCGCCCGCCGACGCGCCGACGATCACCGGCGGCGGACGGTGCCGTCGCGGTCGGGTCCACGGTCGCCCGCCCTGTCGCCCGCCCTGTCGCCCTCATGATGGAGCTTTCATTAGTCTTTGTGAAGGTGAAATCTTTCATAGGCGCGATGATGAAGATATAGTGATTCGACGACCTTCACTTCTAGGAGATCATCCCCAGCCCAAATACGTCCATCGATCAAGGCTTCCCATCTTTCTTGATGGGCGACTCAAGGCGCTTTCAAAAATCATTATTGATAATGTTCGTGTGGGTGAAAGAGTGACAACATCATTGCTCCAGTCTAATTGCAGACTCTTTAAGTCTTTGGAGTATTTCTTTGAGCAAAGATTGATACTGCGAAGAAGGTGTTTACAAGAGATTTTATTGTAATTCTTAGTTATATGAGTTACTTTGTATTTTCTTGGATCTTAGGTCTATATCGGGTACGTGTAATTGTTATAACTATTAATAAAGTTACATGTGTTTCTTCTAAAAAAGAGAGAAGCAGCAAGCTGCACTAACAATAATATTACGAGCGAAACAAAGATTCAGCCGACCTATCCGACGCAATGGCTCGCATCATCCTCCCTCATCGGATCCATCGCGCCGAGGCGGCAGCCAAGCTCCTGCTCGGCTCGTCCGAGGCGCAAACCTTGGCAACAGCGACGCCTTCGTGATTATGTCGAACCTGATACGATGCCCCGCATCCGCCTATATAAGGATTCGGATCACTGCCGCTCCATTCATTCACCTGTGCGAGACAAAGACCTTGAGCTGTGCTTGCAATGGCTTCGTCCCGACTGCCGTCGCTCTACGGCGGCCTGCTGGTGCTGGTGCTGGTCCTCCTCTGCGGCGGCGCTCTGGCGGCTCCGCCGAAGCGCTACCTCTCCGTCAGCCTCGACCAGGTGGTCGCCTCCAAGGCTCGAGCCCAGTGCTATGATCCCTCCTCGTTTTCAGGTATGGGTCAGAGCACTACACCTGTACAAAAATACACCAAAGAAAAGGTATGGAGTACTACGGGTGTGAAATTACGGTAGAAACTTCTGATGCTTCGTTTAGAAAAAAAGAGATGTTGCTGCTTTCTCGGGAGAGTGATTTTTCTACCATGCACGAGATATATCATGCATGCATTCACCAGCTGTCTTTACTTTGAGATTTGTGGCACGTTTTCGGATTTTTGATACGTTTTGTCTTGTTTGAAAGTACTACATGTTCCTTTTTCTTTTTTCAAAGTTTATTGTCGTGTTTTATTGTGTACCAGCAAATTCGCTAGGAAAGAACGCACTCTTATTTGTGGTACGCAACGAAATATTATGACACATTTTGAAAGAAGAAAGTCAATGAAAACGCTCGGCGACAGTATGGAATAAAACAAATTTTGCCACACAAACTAAAGAACGTGTGATATGAATCTCAAAGCAGACAGAAATAATTTCCATACTTTTCTTGCATTTTTTTTATTTCCATCCTTGCCGGGCTCTTTGTGACAACTTTCCTGGGGTCTTTTCAATATTTTGACCCTTTCAGAAAACTTTCGCACAAAATGAATTTCACAAAACTATTTCACGATCTGACCCTTTTGGTAACGCCAAAGATGCTGCCGTTGCTTCTCTATTTAAAAACGTCGAGCTAGCTAGCGTTGCTGGCCTGGTCGAGGCGCTACGTGGCAGGGCAGAAACGGCAAAGTATGCTGCGTTGTTGGAAACGCCAAGGGTGCCTGGCGTTGCTGCCCAAGCATGAAACACCAAGGGGTTTGGCGTTTCAACTACCTTGTCCATATTGCCATTTATTTATGAAGTGCAGCAACGCTAAGTAGCTCGGTGTTTCTAAATAGAGAAGAAACGCCACGGCCTATGACGTTGCCAAAAGAGTCAGATCATGAAATAGTTTTATGTGGAGTTCATTTTGTGCGAAAGTTTTCTGAAAAAGTCAAAATAGTGAAAAAGGCCTCGCTTGGGCAACTCCGCACAAAACATCTAAAGTGTGAAGCAAATCTATACGTATACAGCTACATCTTTTTTTTTTGAGAAATATATACAGCTATATCCATCCACTAGATCACTACGCGTATTATAATTTGGCGAAAGTTTTAATTTAGGCACAAATAGGTTTTAGAATGTTATAAGAACAGAAACATTTACTTTTATCATTATTACAGAAAGAGCAATACATATATGTAACATGTGATATGTAAATGATTGACAGGCGAGACTTCTGGCAACAAGTTCGCCATCCATCCATCTTGCAGCACGGCCGAGCAGGCGGGACGCAATCGCGACATCGCCAGCCACGACAGAGCCCGTCTGAGCACCATCCGCCAAAGGTCTTACCCTTCAGCCATGCCTCCGATGGCCATGCCTCCGATCCCTCCGTTCATTTTCCCGCCAAGCCCCACACCAGGTTCAGCACCAGCAAAGGGCATGCCTCCGATGTTACCGGTCGTCGCCTTCCCTCCGATGTTCTTCCCGCCAAACCCCGCACCATCAGAGGGGATGCCTCCAGTCCCAGCCGTAGCCTTCCCTCCGATATACTTCCCGCCAGCCCCTGCACCAGCGGAGGGGCCGTCCGTCACCATCCCGGACATCCCGGGGACCAGCGGCTACAACATATCGGAGTTTATCGTCGTCGTTGGCTTCGGCACGCCGTCTCAGCCATCTGCTCTGTTGTTTGACACCGGTAGCGACCTGTCGTGGGTCCAGTGCCAGCCGTGCACGGGCCACTGTTACCAGCAAAACGGCCCGCTCTTCGACCCGACCAAGTCTTCCACCTACGACGTGGTGCGCTGTGGCACGCCAGAGTGCTCGGTGGCCGGCGGCATGTGCAACGGCACCACCTGCCTCTACCAAATCGGCTATGGCGACGGCTCGTCCACGTCCGGTGCGCTCTCACAGGAGACGCTGACATTCTCCTCGTCGCGTACGTTCTCCAGCTTCCCGTTTGGATGCGGCACCACCAACCTGGGTGACTTTGGCAGCGTCGACGGGCTGCTTGGCCTCGGCCGTGGCCAGCTTTCGCTGGCCTCGCAGACGGCCTCCTCGTACGACGGCACCTTCTCCTACTGTCTTCCGTCTCACAACATGTCGAGGCCCGGGTTCCTCAGCATCGGCGCCGCCCCGGACACCGGCAAGGTCCAGTACACGGCGATGATCAAGAAGCCGCAGTACCCGTCCTTCTACTTCGTGGAGCTCGCGTCCATCAACATCGGTGGCTACGTCCTGCCGGTGCCGCCATCCGTGTTCACCAGCAAGGGCACGCTGCTCGACTCCGGCACCACCCTCACGTACATCCCCTCGAAGGCCTACACCTTGCTCAGCGACCGCTTCAAGTTCACCATGAAGGGGTACAAGCCGGCGCCGCCCTCCGAAGAGCTCGACACCTGCTACGACTTCTCCGGCCACAACGCCATCTTCATACCGGGGGTGTCGTTCAAGTTCAGCGACGGAGCCGTGTTCGAGCTCGACTTCTTCGGGATCATGATGTTCCCTGATGACGCGCAGCCGGCCTACGGGTGCCTCGCGTTCGCGGCCGGCGATGATTCCTTCTCCATCATCGGCAACACGCAGCAGCGTTCCGCCGAGGTGATCTACGATGTTGCAGCCGAGAAGATTGGTTTTGTTCCCTTCAGTTGCTGATTTCCTTCCTGGTAGAAAAGTGACCCACGCGCATCACCACTCTACGTACCTACATGTGCCTGTAATTCTGTATCGTGTACTGTTTGTTTTCGATTTCCAGCTATGAATAAAGGGGTTGAGGCGGTGTGTGCATATGGAAAACGTTTGCCCAGCTGATTTGAGAAGAATTCTTGGTCGCCCGCACAACCGACCACGTCTCCCGTCCTATCATGCACAAAAGAATTCATAAAGGCATGGCGGCAGGTATCAGCTGCCAAATTGCACAGAAAACAAGTTTCATTGTCTGCAATATGTCACTGGCAGAGTAGTTCTCCTGCCGGGATTGAATTTTTGGCCAATCTCCACGCAAATTTTTTGACGTTTCCACGCACATTAGCTTTCCATAGTTTCTGCCATTGTTTCTGTGAAGCCCTAGTCTCAGAGTTACTCTCTCGATTCTCCAATCAATCTTCTCTCCTGCGTTTTGTTTCAACTAGCAAACAATAAGCAGAGCGAACTGAAAAGGGAAACCTTTCCACTCGGCGCACCGGCCGAACGCGGCGCCGGACACACACGCGTCGTTGGATTTGACTTGATCGAACTGACCAGTGCGACACGCAACCACCCGTGGCTACTTTAAACGTGTCCTCGTGCGGGCCCCATAAAAAAAGCGGCAGTGACCTTATCTTCTTGTTCCCATCCCCTTGCATCTTTTCCACCGCTCAACTCTCCCTGCCTTCTCTCTCTTCGTTTCTTTTCTCCACCACCACATCCAGGAAGTGCGGAGCCGTGGTGATGCGCTGGAGCTGCAACCAACGGCGTGCTGGAGCAGCAATCGACGGTGCACTGGAGCTGCGGCGGTGCTTAGCTGCGGCAATGCGCTGGTGTTGCGGCCGGCGGCGTGCTCAGCTTCCCTACATCCAGCGTGCTAGGAGCCTACCCCCACCCCTGGTTTCACTCCGGCTAGCCGGCGCTACCCTCGTACCAGTTGCTACAACCGCCGTTTTGATTTGCTGGAAGCAGCTCCATTTTTTGCTACAACCATTGTCTTTTGCTTTTGCTGGCAAAACACCCAATTTTGCATTTTTGCTATCAGTGGCATTTTGCTTTGCTGGAAGCGGCTCCTTTTTTTGCTACAACCACCCTTTTTTGCTTTGCTAGAAGAACACCCAATTTTGCATTTTTGCTATCAATGGCGTTTTGGTTTGCTGGAAGCAGCTCTAATTTTTGCTACAACCATCGTTTTTTGCTTTGTTGGAAGAACTCCCAATTTGCATTTTTGCTACCAATGGAGTTTTGGTTTGTTGGAACCGTTTCGATTTTTGCTACCACCGTTGTTTTGGTTTTTGATAGAACATCACCCTATTTTTGCTGGAAGATTTTTTGCTACAAGCAGCCATCCGAATGCTACAACCGGCACCTTTTTTTGCTACCATCGGTAAACGGCTAAGTTGTGACGGCAGAGGTAGCGCCCTATTTATTTGCATCAACCAGCGAGAACGACAGATACTTCCATCGGCGGCGTGGGCCTTTTTTTTGCTGCAACCGGCACGACAACGAGCTATGCGGACGTTTCTGCGTGCGGTGACGAGGAGGACGGTACCAGCGGCGGCACGATCCGGCAGCGACAGCGAGGGCGGTGACCAACGGCGAGGGCGGCGACCGGTGGTGAGGGAAGACGAGGAGGCGAGGCGGTCGGCGCGTGCGGGGGCGGCGCTCTCTTACCTCTCCTTTTTCCTCGTGCAGGAGGTTGAAGATGAGGGAAGGACGGGAACAGTTCCAGATCTGACGGTTGTGCTTGTGCTAATCAAACGGCCACGGGCTGACCAGCCGAAAAGTTAGACCGGTGCGCCGGCGCCTAGCATCACCCAACTGAAAAACACCATCTCTCGTAATGCCATGCCTATGAGTCGCTGGTCCTCGAGGTGCTCAGGGGAATACTTAAAATTGCATCAGCTTCAACCCGATTCATGTGATAGTGAACAACTACGTGATTCCAACTTCGAGTCGGACCCTCGACCAAATCTGAAACTAGGAAAGGGTGGTCATTTGAAGCTGGGTGTAACGCTCAAAGCATATAATCTCTAGGGATCCAGTTGTGGTTCCATAGTAAAGTGGACTCGCCATCACCGATCCTCAGGATCAATCCCTGTTTAAGGGACCTCGGGATGGCGCTCTCTTCCCCTCCTCTCGCGCTCCCCCCCTTGGGGCGTCGCCGGCTCGCGGCTCCCCTCCGTCGGCGTCCAAGTCCCGTGTGAACCCCAGCCCCCTTCCTCCCTCATGCCTCCCTCCGGGCTCCCCGCTGGCGGCGGGGCCCGACCCCCTCCCTCCCGTGTCTCCCCCTCCCAGCCCGGTGGCCCTGGAGGCGCCCCGGGCTAACCGGTTTTGGGCTTTGGGCTCGGTCGATTCTGGCTCCGAATCCGACTCCGAGGTCCCTTCTCCCCTTCCCCGCCCGACCTCGGTGGCTGAGTCGTCGTCTCTAATGGTGGCGGGTCGCCGGCGTAAATTCGCTCCGGGGGGCCGGGGCCGGCCGGTCGTGGTGGGTGTGGGTTCGGATGGTTGGTGCCGTGTTGGCCGTGGGCGCCGGCGCGCCGCCTCTTGGTCGTCGGATCCCTCTCTGGTGGGCCCTGGGGTGGCTGTCCTTGATTCGTCGGCTCCTTCCCCTTCGGTGGCGGTTCGCCCTGGCTCGCCGCCGTCCGTGGGCCTTCCCTCCCCGGCGGCGGCGGCGCCGGCGCTAACCCTAGATCTGGGATCGGGGCTGGCGCTGGTGCCCCGGGCCGTGGGTCGGGCTCCTCAGGTTGGTGCTGGGCCGTGTGGGCCTGTGCTTGTCCCTCCGCTGGGTTCCGTGGTCGATTTCTCCCCTCGTTTCCGTGCCTCTTGGACCAAGGCCGGCCCAATTGCGTCCCTCTCTCCCTTCGGCCCCTCTGGGTGAGCCCGGCCTGTCTGGCACTGGCTTTATATGGGTCCGGAGGGGTTCGGCTCCCCCTTTTCTAGGGTTTCCTGCTTCTGCCGCGGACTTGCGACGGCGCCGCTCCCCCATCCGCCGCTTCGTCAGATCCACGCCTCCTCCTCCCCTCCTTCTCCCCTTCGCGTCGGTGGCTGCGATGGATCGCTCCCGCGGGTCCTCCAGTGAGGCTGTCTCTGGTATCAAGCGGGGGCGGGACGGTTCTGGTGACGCCGCTGCGGATCTGGAGTATGAGGCGTCGCTTCGCGCTAAGCTCCAGGCCTCGCGGTCGGAGACGGGCGCCGCGTCCCCTCGTGCGTCTGGATCCGGGCCATCGGCACCTCCGCCCCTGGCGCCCTCTGCTCCGGTGCCTATGGCCGATCCCTGGGAACAGGCGGCGCGGGGGAGCCGGGTGGGTTCTTCGGGACCTTCCTCGTCTCCTTCCTCGCTTGCCCCCTCGGGTGGGCCGCCGCGGGCGCCGGCGGTGGGCGGTGGCGGGCCGTCCCGCTTCGTCCCTCGTGGCGGCTCGGGGGCCCCTGTCCGGCGCCCGTTCGGTGCGGCTGCGGGGCGTGGTGCTGGCGCTGGGGCCGGTGGTGGTCCTCCTGGTGATGGCATCCTCCCCCCGCCACCCTCTCATGGCGCGAGTCGCAACTCCTCTCACTCCCAGGTTTCCAATCCCATCCTCACCTGCTTCGCGTGTCATCGCCCTGGCCACTTTCAATCCCGTTGCGAGAATCCTCCATTCTGTCTCATCTGTAGGGAGGACGGTCACCTCATGGTGGACTGCCAAAGTAGGGTCAAGCCTCCCTCTTTCATCCACTACGGTATCGGCCTCCCTGGCTGCTCGTTCTTTGCCCTGGACAAGGAAGTTCCTGTTGCTGCCCCCAACCCCTCGCTGTCCAATGTTGGTGTCATTTCTGTTCAGGACAAGCGCATCTCTCCGCAAGCCCTCCTGGACGAACTCCGTTTGTGGGATGAAGGTGGTTGGGATTGGCAGATTCGCCAACTCTCTGATTTCGAGTTTGCGGCCACTTTTCCTTCTAAAGAGAGTCTTCGCATGATGTCTTCCTGCACCAGCTTCACACTTCCTCTGAACCAACTTGTGGTCTCGGTCAAAGCTGCTTCCAATGGGCCAAAGACCATTTCCTCTCTATCTGATGTTTGGGTGTTAGTGGATGATGTGCCTCCCAGCATGCGCACCTCGTCTTTCCTGATGGCTTTTGGGGTGCTGATTGGGAAACCAATTGAGGTTGACCCAGCTTCGCTATCTGTTCTTGGACCAGCTCGGCTTCGGGTGTGGTGTGTGGACCCGATATGCATTCGTGGCACTGTTGATGTTTTCCCGGCGGCTGGTGGTTTTCGTCTTCGGGTCCGGGTGGAGGGTGCCCCAGGCTCTGACTCCCCTCCCCCCCTCCCCCCCGACCTCGGGTGATGATGATAAAATCAAGGAGGGTGGTGGGGGTCTTGAGGACTCGTTGAATGGTACGGATCCTCGTTTCACCCAGTCTGCGTGGGATGGGCTGTCTCCTGCTGAGCAAGAACTGATGAAGGATTGTGCTCCGGCTCCGGCGGGTGGTGGGGTTCGGGGCTCGGGGCCTGGTGTGGAGGGTGGGCCGGCGGCTGCGGGTGGATCGAAGGGCACCCCCCTGTCGGCGGCGTGCTCCAACCTGCCCGCTCGCCCCACCTCCCCTTCGCTCTCCGGCATTGAAGACCTACCTCCGGTGGGCCCTTCGGCGGCCAAAAAGAGGAATAAGTCCTCGGTGAAGAAGTTCTCCGCGAAGAGCAGGGCCTCGGGGGACTCCAGGCAGTCCGCGGCTGGGCTCTGTCGCTGGCTGGAGGTGGATCTGGGGGCGGCCTCGGGCCCGTCTTCGGCTGTTGCTTCTCCTGGTCGGGCCCCCCGGTGCCTGTTCGCTCCCCTGCCTCCATCGCTCGCAAGAGTGGCCGTGTCTCCAACAGTGGCGAACGTGTGGTGGATCGGGCGGCTCGGCGTGCGGCGGCGCGCGATCTTCCTCCCTCAGGTTCGGGCTCGCTCCCATCTCCGTCCCCCCTTTGGCTCCGTCTCCTGTTAGGCTAGTTTTACCCTCTTAATCCGATGAGCACCTCTTTACGATATTAGATGATGTGGGGATTTGTTTAGACGCTAGCTTGGGCTCCCCTTCCTCTTTGTTGTAGCTGATCCATGCTAATGAGCGTGCCCAGGCTGATATTGCAAAGGCCAAGGAGGCTGGTGCTGGGGTGTCTGCCCCTCTGGTTGTGGCCGGAGGGGCACCGGAGGAGGCTGACAAGGGTCAGGTGCCTCCGGTTCAGAAACGCGGGGCTGGGAAACGTGCTAAAACCTGCAAGGCTCCGTGCAGGTCGAGTCTTCGAATTAAAAACCTCTCCTTCAGATGAAGGCTTTATTTTGGAACATCAGAGGGTTCTGCGCTAGGGGGCGCAGGGACCAACTGAAGGATTTAGTGCATGCCGAAAAAATTGATTTTATTGGCCTTGTTGAGACCCTTAAACCATCCTTCTTTCCTTCTGAACTTTCGGCTATTGCTGGGATTGATAAATTTAGGTGGAATTCTGTGGCCTCCGTTGGCTAGTCAGGTGGCTTTCTCTTGGGCACTAATAATGATACTTTCGATTTTGTGGCTTTTGACCATGGCATTTACTGGGCTAGTGTGGTAGTTTCCCTTCGTTCCAACAATACCCTTCTCGAACTTATGGTGGTCTATGGTCCGGCTGATCATTCCCTGTCTCAAATATTCTTAGATGAGATTTTTACTAAAATAGACTCCTGTCAGCTCCCCCTCTCGATTGGGGGTGACTTTAACATGTTAAGATACCCTTCTGATAAGAGCTCTGCCAATTTTTCTTGGGTGTTGGCTGCGGCCTTTAATGCCTTCATCAGGGATACGGCTATTCGTGAAATTCCGAGGGTTGGGGCCCGTTACGCTTGGACTAATCGACAAGCATGTCCGATTCGCTTGGTTCTTGATAGAGTTTTTATCTGTCCTGCTTGGGATGGTCTCTTTCCTCGATGCTCACTTCGTGCCCTCCCCATTGTTGGCTCTGATCACGCTCCCCTTATCCTAGACGACGGATTTTGTCCCAGTGGCCGCCAAAGATTCCAATTTGATGCGTCCTGGCTATTAGTGGAGGGGTTTCCTAGTATGTTGGCTCAGAAGATCTTGGACTGTCTAATCGCTCCCCACCGTACCTTTGGCCCTATGGATGATTGGCATCATGTCTCGTACTTCCTTCGCAAATTTCTTAGGGGCTGGTCCAAGAACCACTTTGCTGAGGCAAGGCGCGATAAAGTTAGGCTGGGCGCCCAAATTAGCGCTCTTGACAACCGTGCGGATAATGGTGGGCTCTCAGAGGCCGAGTGGCAAGTTTGGTATGGCCTTGAGAAGGCGCTTGTGGATATCCACCGCCAAGAGGAAGTTTATTGGAAGCAAAGGGGCACGATTAATTGGACCCTTAAGGGTGATGCGCCCACGGCTTACTTCTTCGCCATTGCGAATGGTAGACGGCGTAGATGCCTGATCGATAGTCTCATTATTGATGGTGTTAGGGTCTCAGACCCATCGGTCATTCTTCGGCACGTTGTACAATTCTTCTCTAATCTGCTTGCGGCTAAACCAGACCTTGGATTCTCGCTTGCCCCGGGCTTCTGGGCCCCCCTTGATAGGGTTTCGCCCGCTGATAATGAGCTCCTGCTTATTCCCCCTTCCGAGGAGGAAATTTTTGACACTATTCGGACTGCCAACTCTAACGCGGCTTCAGGCCCCGATGGTTTCTCCATCCCTTTCTTTCGACAATTCTGGCCCCAACTAAAAGGCCTCATCTCTGCTGTCATCCAAGGGTTTTGGCTGGGCACTGTTGACATGTCTAGACTTAACTACGCTGTCCTCACCCTCATACCTAAAATCAAGGGCGCTGATCTCATCTCCCAGTTTTGCCCTATTGCTTTAATCAACAACTTTGCCAAGATGCCTGCTAAGGGCATGGCCTCTAGGCTGTCTCCCATAGCGCATCGGACCATTAGCCCTTTCCAGTCTGCTTTCATCAAAGGGAGGTTCATCTTGGACGGGGTGCTTTGTTTACATGAGATAATACATGACCTGTGGGTTCGAGGGACCAAGGCGGTGGTCCTTAAGCTTGATTTTGAGAAGGCTTATGATTCGGTGAGTTGGAACTTTCTTCCGCAAGTCCTTCTGGCTAAGGGTTTCGAGGGGCCTGTAATGCACCGCCTGATGCAGTTGGTTTCTGGTGGACACACGGCTGTGGCTGTCAATGGTCAAACTAGCAAGTTTTTTGTTAACGGTAGGGGTCTCAGACAAGGGGATCCAGCATCTCCTTTGCTTTTCAATTTTGTGGCTGATGCTTTATCTCGCATCCTTTCTCGAGCTGCGTTGGCCGGTCATATTACCCCGGTGAGCTCTCACCTTATCCCTCATGGCATCTCTCATCTTGAATATGCGGATGACACTATCATTTTGATGGAGCTCAATGAGAACAGTCTCACCAATCTGAAATTCCTTCTGCTTTGCTTCGAAGCGCTTTCAGGCCTTAAAATCAATTTTTCCAAGAGTGAGGTCGTGTGACTGGGGTTTCGGACCTGGAGGCGCAGCGGGTGGCCCACCTTCTGAACTGTTCTCTTGGGTCCTTTCCTCTCAAGTATCTAGGCCTTCCCATCTCCCCGGTTAAGCTTCTGGCGAAAGACTTCACCCCGGTGGTCACCAAAGTTGGCAACAGAGTATTACCTTGGCGAGGTCGATATAATACGCAAGCAGGCAAGGTCGCCCTTACCAATTCTTGTCTTTCTTCACTCCCAATGTTCTTGATGGGCTTCTATCTTCTTTCTAATGGGGTTCATTCTGGTTTCGACAAGCATAGGGGTGCTTTCTACTGGAATGCTGCGGATAATAAACGCAAATATAGGTTGGTCAGATGGGACACTATATGTCGCCCCAAGGACAAAGGGGGCCTTGGCATTATTAATACGCGGGTTATGAATAACTGTCTCCTGATCAAATGGTGGTGGAAGATAATGACTCTTGAGGAACCTCCGACCTGGCTCTCGATCCTAAAAGCTAAATATTTCCCCTCCTCGAGCCCTATGTTTGCTCCTGCTTCTGGTGGGTCTCAATTCTGGCGTCAACTGGTTAAAGTCCGGCCAATTTTTCGGTCCCTTGTCAAGTTTGTTGTCAGGAACGGTAAGTCCACTCGGTTTTGGCTTGATTGGTGGGTCGGGGATTCCACGCCGGCGGTTGCTTTTCCGGCTTTGTTCTCTTACTGTGATGATGCTGAGATTTCTATCTTTGAGCTCTCGGCTAAGGGTTGGGTTTTAGATTTTCGGTGTTCTCTTTCCCTTGTAGAGTTGGAAGATTGGCAGCGCCTTACTGCTTGCTTCCCCTGCTCTCGGAGGAAGAGGACTCTGTGGTGTGGCCCCTTTCCTCCTCGGGGCGCTTCTCGGTTAAATCGGCCTATTCTAAGCTTATCCCTGGTGGACACTCGGTCAAGTTCAAAGATATCTGGTCGGCTCGAATCCCACCTAAGATCAAGATCTTTCTTTGGCAAGCTGTTGCTTCCGGTGGCTGACCAGATTAAGAAAAGGAACGGGCCGGGTTCCGATAGATGCGTGTTATGTGGGGCGCTGGAGAACACTGAACATATTTTTTTCATTGCTCCTTAGCGAAACTTATGTGGTGCTGCATCAGACTTTGGCTGCATGTTAACTGGTTCCCCTCCTCCTTTGAAGACCTGAGGCAGTGTGTCAATCTCTTATCTGGACAATCTAAAAGGGTTTTCTTGGTTGGCTGGGCTGCGATAGGGTGGTCGTTGTGGACTACTAGGAATAAGTTCTCGATTGAGCGTATCTTTCTGGCTAACCCTGTCAATTGCTTATTTAAAGCCAATGGTTTTTTGCAGCAGTGGAGATTATTGACTAAAGAGGGGGACCTCCAGGCTTTCGACGCCATGCAATCCAAGATTAAATCTACGGCATCTGCCCTTCTTCGGCGATCTTTGAGGACGGCTTCCTGATCTTCTCTTTTACGATATCTAGTTCTATGCTGGCCTGCGTGCCATGTGAGGCTGGTGGCCTTGTAATGCTACTTAACTTCCTTGGTGTTTAAACTCTGTTTGGGTGTCGGGTGCTGGTGATGTACTCTGCCTGGTGGCTTTATTTATAAAGTCGGGCTCCTGCCTTTTCTCTAAAAATCCCTGTTTAAGTACCTCTAACCTTGCATGTACTGATCGCCAAACCTGAGATGGTTGGGACCCTAGCTCCGAATCCAAAAGATTAACTGAGGGGAAATATTTAGCTTTTAGGATTCTTGCACTAAGTGAATCTGGGTCTTGTAGTATCCTCCACCATTGCTTTGCTAACATGGCGAGATTAAACAGTTCTGTGTCACAAAAACCTAATCCTCCCAAATACTTAGGCATGGTCAATTCTTCCCAGGACACTCACACGGTCTTCCTGCGGCCCCAAATTTTTTTCCGAAGCATCGTATCCACTTGCTTGCACAGATCTCGGGGTAGAAGAAAGCATGGCATGGAGAAAGTTGGGATCGCCTTCGTGATCGATGTGATCAATATCTCCTTCCCTGATGATGCCATACAATGTTCAATCTAGCCCTGAACTTTTGACCATAACCTATCTTTAATATATTTGAACGAACCCTTCTTGCACTTCCCCACATCTGATGGTAGCCCGAGATACCGTTCATTCAAAGATTCATTGAAGACTGTAAGAATGTTTTTTATGATATTTCTTTGGTGCTCCAGACAACCTTTCCCAAAGAAAATAGATGATTTTGCCAAGTTAACTTTCTGACCAGACGCATCACAATATTGCTGAACCGTGTCTCAAATAATGGTTGCAGCCTCTTCATTTGCTTTGAACATGAGCAATTATCGTCCGCAAACAAAAGGTGATTCACTGCCGGTGCCGTGGGTGCAACTTTTACTCCCCGCACATTCTCATTGGTTCCTTTGCACTTCAGCAAACATGAGAATCCTTCTGCCGCTAAAATTAATAAACAAGGGGAGATTGGATCTCCTTGGCGGATCCCCCTAGATGGCCTAAACTCCTCCTGTCAGACACCATTTAACAGGATAGAAAAAGACATGTCGTCACACATTGCATTACCTTGCTGAGCCAACTTGGATGCAACCCAATTTTAAGCATAACAGCCTCCAGGTAATTCCATTCCACTCTATCGTATGCCTTCATCATGTATAACTTCAATGCACAATGGGAGTTATTCTTACTCCGGGACCTTTTCATAAAATGAAGACACTCATATGCAGCTATAACATTGTCCATAACGAGCCTACCTTGAACGAATGCAGATTGCTCTTGGGATATAATCTCCTATCATGCATCTTATTCAACAAGCATTGTGTAGTATTTATTCACCTAAATGGCCTTATTTGCACTTAAGCGTATCCATGACCCCGCGAAGACCGTCAACGTCATCACTCCGCGCGCAGACATGACATTGCCAGACTTATCCTTCTGATATCCACTGTTGGGAAATGTTGCATGGAAAACAAAAAAAATTCTACGCACACACAAGATCTATCCATGGAGATGCATAGCAAACGAGGGGGAGAGTATGTCTACATACCCTCGTAGACTGTAAGCGGAAGCGTTTAGTAACGCGGTTGATGTAGTCGAACTTCTTCAGGATCCAACTGATCGAGTACCGAACATACGATACCTCCGCGTTCAGCACACATTCAGCTTGGTGACGTCCTCGCCTTCTTGATCCAGCAAGACGGTGAAGTAGTGGATGAGTTCCGGCAGCATGATGGCATGGTGACGGTGATGGTGAAGCTATCTCTGCAGGGCTTCGCCTAAGCACTACAAAAATATGACCGAGGGACGAAGCTGTGGAGAGGGGCGCGCAAACGGATAAGAGATTGTTGTGGCTTATGTGTGGCGCTCAATCCCACATATATATAGGCGGGGGGAGAGGGAGCTGCCAAGGAGTCCGAATCCTCCTAGGGTTCCTTCCCTAGCCGCGCCCCTTACCATATTTGCCGGAGGGGGAAAGGAAAGGGGGGAGAGGGAAGGAATGGGGAGGCCTAATCCTCCTCCTTCCTTTATCCCATAGGCCGTCTGCCATAGGGGGTGTACCAGCCCCTTGTGGGCTGGTGTGCTCCCCTCTAATGGCACAAAAGGCCCATCATCCTCCCGGGGCTTCCGGAACCCTTTCTGGTGATCCGATGACTACCCGGTGCACTCCGAAACTTTTCCGGTGTCCGAATATCATTGTCCTATATATCAATATTTACCCCCGGACAATTCCGGAGCTCCTCATCATGTCCGTGATCTCATCCGGGACTCCGAACAACATTCGGTCACCAACTCATATAACACTATATCGTCAGCGAACGTTAAGCGTGCGGACCCTACGGGTTCGAGAACTATGTAGACATGACCGAGACAACTCTCTGATCAATAACCAATAGCGGAACCTGGATGCCCATATTAGCTCCTACATATTCTACGAAGATCTTTATCGGTTGAACCTTATGACAACATACGTTATTCCCTATGTCTGTCGGTATGTTACTCTCCCGAGATTCGATCATCGGTATCTTCATACCTAGTTCAATCTCGTTACCGGCAAGTCTCTTTACTTGTTCCATAATACATCATCTTGTAACTAACTCCTTAGTCACTTTGCTTGCAAGGCTTCTTATGATGTGTATTACTGAGAGGGTCCAGAGATACCTCTCCGATACACGGAGTGACAAATCCTAATCTCCATCTATGCCAACTCAACAAACACCTTCGGAGATACCTGTAGAGCATCTTTATGATCACCTAGTTACGTTGTGACGTTTGATAGCACACAAGGTATTCGTTCAGTATCCGGGAGTTGCATAATCTCATAGTCGAAGGAATATATATTTGACATTAAGAAAGCAATAGCAATAAATTGAACGATCATATGCTAAGCTAATGATACGTCTCCAACGTATCTATAATTTTTGATTGTTCCATGCTATTATATTATCCATCTCGGATGTTTTATATGCATTTATATGCTATTTTATATGATTTTTGGGACTAACCTATTAACCTAGAGCCAAGTGCCAGTTTCTATTTTTCCTTGTTTTTGAGTTTTACAGAAAAGGAATACCAAATGGAGTCCAATTGACCTACCAATTTTTGGGAATTTTTTATGGACCAAAAGAAGCCCCCGAAGTAAAAGAGTTGGGCCAGAAGAGTCCCGAGCCATCCACAAGGGTGGAGGGTGCGCCCTACCTCCCTGGGCATGCCCACCTATCTCGTGGATGACTCGGACACCCCCTGACGTGAGACCAACGTAAAAAATTCCTATAAATACAGAAACCCCCAGAAATAAACCTAGATCGGGAGTTCCGCCACCGCAAGCCTCTGTAACCACCGAAAACCAATCTAGACCCTGTTTTGGCACCCTGCCAGAGGGGGAAACCATCACGGGTGGCCATCTTCATCATCCCGGCACTCTCCATGATGAGGAGGGAGTAGTTCACCCTCGGGGCTGAGGGTATGTACCAGTAGCTATGTGTTTGATCTCTCTCTCTCTCTCTCTCTCGTGTTCTTGATATGGCACGATCTTGATGTATCGCGAGCTTTGCTATTATAGTTGGATCTTATGATGTTTCTCCCCCTCTACTCTCTTGTCATGGATTGCGTTTTCCCTTTGAAGTTATCTTATCGAATTGAGTCTTTAAGGATTTGAGAACACTTGATGTATGTCTTGCGTGGGATACCGTGGTGACAATGGGGTATTCTATTGATTCACTTGATGTATGTTTTGGTGATCAACTTGCGGGTTCCGTGACCTTGGGAATATATGCATAGGGGTTGGCACACATTTTCATCTTGACTCTCCGGTAGAAACTTTGGGGTACTCTTTGAAGTTATTTGCGTTGGTTTGAATAGATGAATCTGAGATTGTGTGATGCATATCATATAATCATACCCACGGATACTTGAGGTGACATTGGAGTATGTAGGTGACATTAGGTTTTTGGTTGATTTGTGTCTTAAGGTGTTATTTTACTACAAACTCTAGGGTTGTTTGTGACACTTATAGGAATAACCCAACAGATTGATTGGAAAGAATAACTTTGAGGTGGTTTCGTACCCTACAATAATCTCTTCGTTTGTTCTCCGCTATTAGTGACTTTGGAGTGACTCTTTGTTGCATGTTGAGGGATAGTTATATGATCCAATTATGGTATCCTTGTTGAGAGAACTTGCACTAGTGAAAGTCTGAACCCTAGGCCTTGTTTCGAAGCATTGCAATACCATTTTCGCTCACTTCTACCACTTGCTACCTTGCTGTTTTTATATTTTCAGATTAGAAAAACATATATGTACCATCCATATCATATTGCACTTATATCACCATCTCTTCGCCGAAGTAGTGCACCTATACAATTTACCATTGTATTGGGTGTGTTGGGGACACAAGAGACTCTTTGTTATTGGGTTGCAGGGTTATTTAAGAGAGACCATATTCATCCTGCACCTCCCACAGATTGATAAACCTTAGGTCATCCACTTGAGGGAAATTTGCTACTGTCCTACAAACCTCTGCACTTGGAGGCCCAACAACGTCTACAAGAGGAAGGTTGTGTAGTAGACATCAAGCTCTTTTCTGGCGCCGTTGCCGGGGAGGTTAGTGCTTGAAGGTATATCTTTAGATCTTGCAATCGTATCTTTTAGTTTCTTGTTTTATCACTAGTTTAGTCTATAAAAGAAAACTACAATAAATGGAATTGAGGGTGCCTCATATGCTTCATCTTTTTAATGTCTTTCGTGAAAATAAGGATTCCGAAAATTGTGCCCAAGTATTAGAAGAAGAATGCATTAAAAATGTTTGGCACTAAATCTTTGAATGATGAGCATGATTGCAATGTTGTTAGTATGAATTCCTTGAATATCCATGATGCTAATGATATGCAAAGCCACAAGCTTGCGGATTCTATGTTTGATGAATATGATATTTTTTGTCCCCCAAGTTTTGATGAGCAAATTTATTTTGATGATAGCATGCCTCCTATTTATGATGATTATATTGATGAAAGTGGGTTTGGAAGAGTGTTAACTTTAGTAAGTAATGATCCCACTATTTTGGAGGATGTTGAATCTTATAATATTTATGAAAGTGGATTTGGAGAGGTCATGACTTTATTTAGTGATGAATCCACTATTTTGGAAGAGGCTCCAATTGATTATGAGAACAAAGTTGCTATCTATGATGATTATTGTGATGCCATGTATGCTATAAAGAATAATGATAACCATGAAACTTTTCATCATGATTTTAATTTTCAATTGGATTATGCCTCACATGATAGTTATTTTGTTGAGTTTGCTCCCACTACTATTCTGAATGAGAAGAAATTTGTTTATGTGGAGAGTAATAAAAATTCTATGCTTGTGGATCATGAAAGAATGCTTTATGTGATGGTTATATTGTTGAATTCATTCATGATGCTACTGAAAATTACTATGAGGGAGGAACGTATGCTTGTTGGAATTGCAATAATATCAAGTTTTCTCTCTATGTGCTTAAAATCTTGAAGTTATGCTTGTTTTACCTTCCTATGCTAGTTGATTCTTGCTCCCATAAATTGTTTGATCACAAAATCCCTATGCATAGGAAGTGGGTTAGACTTAAATGTGCTAGTCATATTCTTCACGTTGCTCTCTTTATGTTTCAATTCTTATCTTTTATGTGAGCATCATTGTCATCACCATGCCTAGCTAGAAAGGCATTAAAGAAAAGCGCTTGTTGGGAGACAACCCAATATTTACCCCTACTGTTTTCATGTGTTCACATGATTAAGCTACTATATTAATCATGTTTTATAGATTTGTTTCAATAACGTTACAAGTAGAACCTTTGGGAAGACTTGGGTGAAAGTTAATATGATCTTGCTGTAAAAAACAGAAACTTTGTGCTCACGAGATTAGCTGTTATTTTTTTTACAGAAGAGTGCTTTTGGATTGATTCTTTTTGCAGAAGATTAACAGGAAAATTCCTCACGTCCACCAATTTATTTTATAATTTTTAGAGCAACATAAGTATTCGAGAGTTACAGATTACTACAGACTGTTCTGTTTTTGACAGATTCTGTTTTCTATGTGTTGTTTGCTTATTTTTATGAATCTATGAGTAGTATCGGAGGGTATGAACCATAGAGAAGTTGGAATACAGTAGGTATTACACCAATACAAATTTAGAATGAGTTCGCAATAGTACCAAAAGTGGTGATTTATTTTCTTATACTAACGGAGCTTACGAGTTTTCTGTTGAGTTTTGTGTTGTGAAGTTTTCAAGTTTTGGGTAAAGATTCGATGGTCAATGGAATAAGTAGTGGCAAGAGCCTAGGCTTGGGGATTCCCAAGGAACCCCAAGGTAATATTCAAGGACAACCAAGAGCCTAAGCTTGGGGATGCCCCGGATGGCATCCCCTCTTTCGTCTTTGTTCATCGGTAACTTGGAGCTATATTTTTAGAGCGTCATTTTCTTTTATTTTGTTTTGCTTGCTGTTTGAATAATATACCAAGATCTGAAATTCTTAAATGTTAGAGGGTCTTCACATAGTTACATAATTATTCGACTACTCATTGATGCTCACTTATATCTTTTGGAGTAGTTTGTCGTTTGCTCTAGTGCTTCACTTATATCTTTTAGAGCACGACGGTGGTTTTATTTTGAAGAAATTGATGAACTCTCATGCTTCACTTATATTATTTTGAGAGGCTTTTATAAAAGCATGGTAATTTGTTTTGGTTATGAATTTAGTCCTAATATGATGGGCATCCAAGAGGGATATAATAAAAACTTTCATAGAAAGTGTATTGAATACTAAGAGAAGTTTGATTACTTATGATTGTTTTGAGATATGAAGATGGTGATATCAGAGTCATGCTAGTGGAGTAGTTGTGAATTTGAGAGATACTTGTGTTAAAGTTTGTGATTCCTGTAGCATGCACGTATGGTGAACCGTTATGTGATGAAGTCAGATTGTCATTCTTTTGTGTGGAGATCGGGATCGCGTGATGGTTAACTCCTACCAACCCTTCCCCTAGGAGTATGCGCGTAGTACTTTGTTTCGATGACTAATAGATTTTTGCAATAAGTATGTGAGTTCTTTATGACTAATGTTGAGTCCATGGATAATACACACTCTCATCCTTCCACCATTGCTAGCCTCTCTTGTGTCACGTAATTTTCGCCGATACCATACACACACCATATACCTTCCTCAAAACAGCCACCATACCTACCTATTATGGCATTTCCATAGCCATTCCGAGATATATTGCCATGCAATTTTCCACCGTTCCGTTTTGACACGCTCCATCATTGTCATATTGCTTTGCATGATCATGTAGTTGACATTGTATTTGTGGCAAAGCCACCGTTCATAATTCTTTCATACATGTCACTCTTGAATCATTGCACAACCCGGTACACCGCCGGAGGCGTTCACATAGAGTCATATTTTGTTCTAAGTATCGAGTTGTAATTCTTGAGTTGTAAGTAAATAAAAGTGTGATGATCATTATTATTAGAGCATTGTCCCATTGAGGAAAGGATGATGGAAACTATAATTCCCCCACAAGTCGGGATGAGACTCCAGACGAAAAAAAGAGGCCAAAAAAGAGAAAGCCAAAAAAACCAAAAAAGGAGAGAAAAAGAGAGAAGGGGCAATGTTACTATACTTTTACCACACTTGTGCTTCAAAGTAGCACCATGATCTTCATGATAGAGAGTCTCCTATGTTGTCACTTTCATATACTAGTGGGCATTTTCATTATAAGAAATTGGCTTGTATATTCCAATGATGGGCTTTCTCAAAGTGTCCTAGGTCTTCATGAGCAAGCAAGTTGGATGCACACCCACTTAGTTTCTTTTGAGCTTTCATACACTTATAGCTCTAGTGCATCCGTTGCATGGCAATCCCTACTCACTCACATTGATATCTATTGATGGGCATCTCCATAGCCCGTTGATACGCCTAGTTGATGTGAGACTATCTTCTCCTTTTTGTCTTCTCCACAACAACCATTTTATTCCACCTATAGTGCTATGTCCATGGCTCACGCTCATGTATTTCATGAAAGTTGAAAAAGTTTGAATATACTAAAGTATGAAACAATTGCTTGGCTGAAACCGAGGTTGTGCATGATTTATACATTTTGTGCGATGAAGATAGAGCATAGCCAGACTGTATGATTTTGTAGGGATAGCTTTCTTTGGCCATGTTATTTTGAGAAGACATGATTGTTTTGATAGTATGCTTGAAGTATTATCGTTTTTATGTCAATATTAAACTTTTGTTTTGAATCTTATGGATCTGGATATTCTTGCCACAATAAAGAGAGATTACACTGATAAATATGTTAGGTAGCATTCTGCTACGTCTTGAGCTTGCGTTGGTTTTCCTCGAAGAGGAGAGGGTGATGCAGCCATAGTAGCGTAAGTATTTCCCTCAGTTTTTGAGAGCCAAGGTATCCATCCAGTAGGAGGCTCCTCAAAAGTCCCATGCACCTACACAAACAAACTGAGAACTCGCAACCAACGCAATAAAGGGGTTGTCAATCCCTTCACGGCCACTTGCGAAAGTGAGATCTAATAAAGATAGTATGATAAGACAAATATATTTTTGGTATTTTATAATATAGATGCAAAAAAGTAAAGATGCAACTAAAACTAGATTGAAAGCAAATATGATAAGAGATAGACCCGGGGGCCATAGGTTTCACTAGTGGCTTCCCTCAAGATAGCATAAGTATTACGGTGGGTGAACAAATTACTATCGAGCAATTGATAGAAAAGCGCATAGTTATGAGATTATCTAGCCATGATCATGTATATAGGCATCACGTCCATAACAAGTAGACCGACTCCTGCTTGCATCTACTACTATTACTCCACACATCGACCGACTCCTACCTGCATCTAGAGTATTAAGTTCATAAGAATAGAGTAACGCATTAAGCAAGATGACATGATGTAGAGGGATAAACTCAAGCAATATGATATAAACCCCATCTTGTTATCCTCGATGGCAACAATACAATACGTGCCTTGCAACCCTTTCTGTCACTGGGTAAGGACACCGTAAGATTGAACCCAAAGCTAAGCACTTCTCCCATGGCAAGAAAGATCAATATAGTAGGCCAAACCAAACTGATAATTCGAAGAGACTTGCAAAGATAACTCAATCATACATAAAAGAATTCAGAGAAGATTCAGATATTATTCATAGATAAACTTGATCATAAACCCACAATTCATCGGATCTCGACAAACACACCGCAAAAAGAGTTTGCATCGAATAGATCTCCACAAGAGAGGGGGAGAACATTATATTGAGATCCAAAAAGAGAGAAGAAGCCATCTAGCTAATAACTATGGACCCGTAGGTCCGTGGTAAACTACTCACAACTCATCGGAGGGGCAAGGATGTAGATGTAGAAGCCCTCCGTGGTCGATTCCCCCTCCGACAGAGGGCCGGCGAAGGCTCCAAGACGGGATCTCGCGGATACAGAAGGTTACGGTGGTGGAAATTGTGTTTCGTGGTGCCCCTGGATGTTTTCGGGGTACGTAGGTATATATAGGAGGAAGAAGTACATCGGTGGCCGCCCGAGGGGCCCACGAGACAGGGGGCGCGCCCTACAGGGGGGCCCTCCTATCTCGTGGGGGCCTCGGCTGCTTCTTGACTTGCACTCCAAGTCCTCTGGATCATGTTCGTTCCAAAAATCACGCTCCCGAAGGTTCATTCCATTTGGACTCCGTTTGATATTCCTTTTCTTTGAAATACTTGAATAGGCAAAAAAACAACAATATGGGCTGGGCCTCCAGTTAGTAGGTTAGTCCCAAAAATGATATAAATGTGTAAAATAAAGCCCATAAACATCCAAAAGGGGTAATATAATAGCATGGAACAATCAAAAATTATAGATATGTTGGAGATGTATCAAGCATCCCCAAGCTTAATTCCTGCTCGTCCTTGAGTAGGTAAATGATAAAAAAAGAATTTTTTTATGTGGAATGCTACCTAGCATAATTCTCAATGTAATTTTCTTTATTGTGGCATGAATGTTCAGATCCAAATGATTCAAAATAGAAGCGTATAAAACATAAAAATAATAATGCTTCAAAGCATACTAACAAATAATCATGTCCTAACGAAATAACATAGCCAAAGAAAGCTTATCCCTTCAAAATCATATAGTTAGGCCATGCTTCATTTTCATTACACAAAATACTCCCATCATGCACAACCCCGATGATGAGCCGAGCAATTGTTTCATACTTTTTAACGCGCTTCAGCTTTTTCAACTCTTACACAATACATGAGCGTAAGCCATGGATATAGCACTATGGTGGTATATGGTGGTGGTTGTGAGGACAAAAAGGGAGAAGATAGTCTCACATCAACTAGGCGTATTAACGGGCTATATAGAGGTACCATTAATAGATATTAATGTGAGTGAGTAGGGATTGCCATGCAACGGATGCACTAGAGCTATAAATATATGAAAGCTCAACAAAAGAAACTAAGTGGGTGTGCATCCAACTTGCTTGCTCACGAAGACCTAGGGCATTTTGAGGAAGCCCATCGTTGGAATATACAAGCCAAGTTCTATAATGAAAAATTCCCACTTAGTATATGAAAGTGACAACATAGGAGACTCTCTATCATGAAGATGATGGTGCTACTTTGAAGCATAAGTGTGGAAAAAGAGATAGTAGCATTGTCCCTTCTCTCTTTTTCACTCATTTCATTTTTTTTCTTTTTTCTTTCTCCTTTTTTTCTTTCTTTTTCTTTTTTTCTTTGGCCTTTCCTTTTTTTTTTCCTTTTTGGCCTTTCTCTTTTTTTTTCTTTCTTTTTTTTCTTTTTGTAAATTCCGAAGTCTCATCCCGACTTGTGGGGGAATCACAGCCTTCATCATCCTTTCCTCACTAGGACAATGCTCTAATAATGAAGATCATCACACTTTTATGGATTTACAACTCAAGAATTAGAACTCAAAGCTAGAACAAGATATGACTCTATATGAATGCCTCCGGCGGTGTACCGGGATATGCAATGAATCAAGAGAGACATGTATGAAGATTATTAAGGTGGCCTTGCCACAAATACGATGTCAACTACATGATCATGCAAAGAGCAATATGACAATGATGGAACGTGTCATAATAAACGGAACGGTGGAAAGTTGCATGGCAATATATCTCAGAATGGCTATGGAAATGCCATAATAGGTAGGTATGGTGTCTGCTTTGAGGAAGGTAAGTAAGGGGTTTATGATACCGGCGAAAGTTGCGCGGTAATAATAAAGGCTAGCAAAGTAAAAGGATGAGTGTGCATATATCCATGGACTCACATTAGTCAAAAAGAACTCATATACTTATTGCAAAAGTCTACTTAGCCCTCGAAGCAAAGTACTACTACGCATGCCCCAAGATGGATAGATTGGTAGGACAAGACCATCGCTCGTCCCCGACTGCCACTCATAAGGAAGACAATCAAAAGAGCACCTCATGCAACAAATTTGTCACACAACTTTTACCATACGTGCATGCTACGGGACTTGCCAACTTCAACAAAAGTATTTCTCAATTTCATAATTACCCACTAGCATGACCCTAACATTACTACCTTTATATCTCAAAACAATTATCAAGTATCAAATTGATCATAGCATCCAATTCTTTTTCTATGTTAGTTCTTATTATACCCAACTTGGATGATCATCATTCTAAGACCAACTTTGTAACCATAGCAAATACCATGCTGTTCTAAAAGACTCTCAAAAATATATAAGTGAAGCATGAGAGACTAGAAATTTCTTCAAAATTAAGACACCACCGTGCTCTAAAAGATATAAGTGAAGCACTAGAGCAAAAACTATCAAGCTCAAAAGATATAAATGAAGCACATAGAGTATTCTAGCAAATTCTAATCAAATAGGCTTCTCCCAAAAGGTGTGTACAGCAAGGATGATTGTGGTAAACTAAAAAGAAAAGACCAATATAATACACGACACTCCAAGCAAAACACATATCATGTAGCGAATAAAAATATAGCTCCAAGTAAAGTTACCAATGAACGAAGACGAAAGAGGGGATGCCTTCCTGGGGTATCCCCAACCTTAGGATTTCGGCTATTCTTGAATATCTTGGGGTGCCATGGGCATCCCCAAGCTTAGGCTCTTGCCACTCCTTATTCCATAGTCCATAAAAGCTTTACCCAAAACTTGAAAACTTCACAACACAAAACTCAACAAGAAATCTTATAAGCTCCGTTAGTGAAAGAAAACAAAACCACCACATAAGGTATTGCAATGAACTCATTCTTTATTTATTTTGGTGTTAAACCTACTGTATTCCAACTTCTCTATGGTTTATAAACTATTTTACTAGCCATAGATGCATCAAAATAAGCAAACAACACACGAAAAATAGAATCTGTCAAAAACAGAACAGTCTGTAGAAATCTGTAACTAACGCAAACTTCTGGAACTCCAAAAATCCTACCAAAATAGGAAGGCCTAGGCAATTTGTTTATTGAACATCATCAAAAAGAATCAACGCAAAATCACGTTCCTGTGATTTAACAAAATTATATTCGTGCGCGCAAAGTTTCTGTTTTCCAGCAGAATCAAATCAACTATCATCGTAGGTTATCCTATAGGTTCCACTTGGCACAAACACTAATTAAAAGATAAAAACACATCTAAACAGAAGGTAGATGCAAGATTTATTACTAAACAGGAGCAAAAACAAATAAAAATAAAGAAAATTGGGTTTCCTCCCAACTAGCGCTATCGTTTAACGTCCCTAGCTAGGCATAAAAGCAAAGATAGATCTAACGAGTGCCCTCTTTGGCACTAAATTCATAAGTAGCCCGCATGATAGATTCATAAGGTAATTTGACTTTCTTTCTTGGAAAGTGCTCCATGCCTTTCTTTAATGGAAATTGGAATCTAATATTCCCTTCCTTCATATCAATAATCGCACCAATCGTTCTAAGGAAAGGTCTACCAAGAATAATAGGGAAAGAAAGATTGCAATCTATATCAAGAATGATAAAATCTACGGGCACCAAATTTCTATTTGCAACAATGATAACATCATTGATCCTTCCCATTGGCTTTTTAATGGTGGAATCCGCAAGGTGCAAATTCAAAGAGCAATCATCAAGATCATGGAAACCTAGAATATCACATAAAGTTTTCGGAATCGTGGAAACACTAGCACCCAAATCACACAAAGCAAAACACACATAATCTTTAATTCTAATCTTTATAGTAGGTTCCCACTCATCATTAAGTTTTTTAGGTATAGAAACTTCCAAATTAAGTTTTTCATCATAAGATTGCATCAAGGCATCAACGATATGTTTGGTAAAAGCTTTATTTTGACTATAAGCATGAGGAGAATTAACAACAGATTGCAACAAGGAAATACAACCTTTTAAAGAACAATTATCATAATCAAATTCCTTGAAATCCGAGATAGTAGGTTCACTATTATTAGAAGTTGAGGATTCTCCAATCTCACTTTTAACAAATTTAGCATTAAGATCTAAAGACTCCGAATTCTTGGGATGCCTTCTAGGCAAAGTTGATTCATCATCAGTCCCATAATCATCAAAATTCATATTGCAAAACATAGATCTAATAGGATACTCATCAATAACTTTAAGATCCTCATCATTATTTTCACGGAAACTAGAAGAACACGCTTTTATAAAGCTATCTCTTTTAGCAAGCAATCTAGCGGTTCTTTCTTTACACTCATCAATGGAAATTCTCATTACTTTGAGAGACTCATTGATATCATGCTTAGGAGTAGAAGATCTAAGTTTAAGAGAATCAACATCAAGCGAAAGTCTATCAACGTTCCTAGCCAAATCATCAACTTTGAGCAATTTTTCTTCAAGCAAAGCATTAAAATTCTTTTGAGAAATCATAAATTCTTTCACACTATTCTGAAAATCAGAGGGCATCTTATTAAAATTACCATAAGAATTATTGTAGGAATTTCCATAATTATTAGAGGAAATACTAGGGAACGGTCTAGCATTAAAGTTTCCTCTATAAGCATTGTTTCCAAAACTATTCCTACCAACAAAATTCACATCCATAGATTCATTATTATTCTCAATCAAAGAAGACAAAGGCATATCATTGGGATCAAGAGGAGTATTTTTAGTAGCAAACATCTTCATAAGCTCATCCATCTTTCAACTCAAAACATTGATTTCTTCTATAGCATGCACTTCTTTACTAGAAGATCTTTCGGTGTGCCATTGAGAATAATTAGCCATAATATTATCAAGAAGTTTTGTAGCATCTCCCAACGTAATTTCCATAAACGTGCCTCCCGCGGCCGAATCTAAGAGATTTCTAGAAGCAAAGTTCAAACCGGCATAAAATTTTTGTATGATCATCCATAAATTCAAACCATGAGTAGGGCAATTGCGAAGCATCAATTTCATTCTTTCCCAAGATTGGGCAACATGCTCATGATCAAGTTGTTTAAAATTCATAATATCGTTCCTAAGAGTGATGATCTTAGCGGGAGGAAAATACTTAGAGATAAAAGCATCTTTGCACTTGTTCCAAGAATCAATACTATTTTTAGGCAAAGACGAAACCCAAACTTTAGCACGATCTCTAAGTGAAAACGGAAATAACTTCAATTTGACAACATTGTTATCCGTATATTTCTTATTTTGCATATCACACAAATCAACAAAGTTGTTTAGATGAGTAGCGGCATCTTCACTAGGAAGGCCGGCGAATTGATCTTTCATAACAAGATTTAGCAAAGCAGTAATGATTTCACAAGACTCAACATCATTAAGAGGAGCAATCGGAGTACTAAGGAAATTATTACTATTGGTATTCGAGAAATCACACAATTTGGTATTATCTTGCGCCATGGCAACAAGTAATCCAACACACAAGCAAACAGAAAAAGGCAAGCAAAAAGAGAGGAGGAGATTGGGAAAGAGAGGGCAAATAAAACGGCAAGGGTGAAGTGGGGGAGAGGAAAACGAGAGGCAAATGGCAAATAATGTAAATGCGAGGAAGATGGGTTTGTGATGGGTACTTGGTATGTCTTGACTTGAGCAAAGACCTCCCCGGCAACGGCGCCAGAAATCCTTCTTGCTACGTCTTAAGCTTGCATTGGTTTTCCTCGAACAGGAGAGGGTGATGCAGTGATAGTAGCATAAGTATTTCCCTCAGTTTTTGAGAACCAAGGTATCAATCCAGTAGGAGGCTCCTCAAAAGTCCCACGCACCTACACAAACAAACTGAGAACTCGCAACCAACGCAATAAAGGGGTTGTCAATCCCTTCACGGCCACTTGCGAAAGTGAGATCTAATAAAGATAGTATGATAAGATAAATATATTTTTGGTATTTTATAATATAGATGCAAAAAAGTAAAGATGCAATTAAAAGTAGTTTGAAAGCAAATATGATAAGAGATAGACCCGGGGGCCATAGGTTTCACTAGTGGCTTCTCTCAAGATAGCATAAGTATTACGGTGGGTGAACAAATTACTGTCGAGCAATTGATAGAAAAGCGCATAGTTATGAGATTATCTAGGCATGATCATGTATATAGGCATCACGTCCATAACAAGTAGACCGACTCCTGCCTGCATCTACTACTATTACTCCACACATTGACCGACTCTAGCCTGCATCAAGAGTATTAAGTTCATAAGAACAGAGTAACGCATTAAGCAAGATGACATGATGTAGAGGGATAAACTCAAGCAATACGATATAAACCCCATCTTGTTATCCTCGATGGCAACAATACAATACGTGCCTTGTAACCCTTTCTGTCACTGGGTAAGGACACCGCAAGATTGAACCCAAAGCTAAGCACTTCTCCCATGGCAAGAAAGATCAATCTAGTAGGCCAGACCAAACTGATAATTCGAAGAGACTTGCAAAGATAACTCAATCATACATAAAAGAATTCAGAGAAGATTCAAATATTATTCATAGATAAACTTGATCATAAACCCACAATTCATCGGATCTCGACAAACACACCACAAAAAGAGTTTACATCGAATAGATCTCCACAAGAGAGGGGGAGAACATTGTATTGAGATCCAAAAAGAGAGAAGAAGCCATCTAGCTAATAACTATGGACCCGTAGGTCTGTGGTAAACTACTCACAACTCATCGGAGGGGCAAGGATGTTGATGTAGAAGCCCTTCGTGGTCGATTCCCCCTCCGGCAGAGTGCCAGCGAAGGCTCCAAGATGGGATCTCGCGGATACAGAAGGTTACGGTGGTGGAAATTGTGTTTCGTGGTGCCCCTGGATGTTTCCGGGGTACGTAGGTATATATAGGAGGAAGAAGTACGTCGGTGGCCGCCCGAGGGGCCCATGAGACAGGGGGGCGCGCCCTACAGGGGGGGCTCCTATCTCGTGGGGGCCTCGGCTGCTTCTTGACTTGCACTCCAAGTCCTCTGGATCATGTTCGTTCCAAAAATCACGCTCCCGAAGGTTTCATTCCGTTTGGACTCCGTTTGATATTCCTTTTCTTCGAAATACTAAAATAGGCAAAAAACAGCAATATGGGCTGGGCCTCCGGTTAGTAGGTTAGTCCCAAAAATGATATAAATGTGTAAAATAAAGCCCATAAACATCCAAAAGGGGTAATGTAATAGCATGGAACAATCAAAAAAATATAGATACGTTGGAGACGTATCACATTCCATATCAAAAATTCTGTTTTTATCATTTACCTACTCGAGGACGAGCAGGAATTAAGCTTGGGGATGCTTGATACGTCTCCAACGTATCTATAATTTTTGTTTGTTCAATGCTATTATATTATCCATCTTGGATGTTTTATATGCATTTATATGCTATTTTATATGATTTTTGGGACTAACCTATTAACCTAGAGCCCAGCGCCAGTTTCTATTTTTCCTTGTTTTTGAGTTCTACAGAAATGGAATACCAAACAGAGTCCAATTGACCTACCGATTTTTGTGAACTTTTTATGGACCAAAAGAAGCCCCCGAAGTAAAAGGGTTGGGCCAGAAGAGTCCCGAGCCATCCACGAGGGTGGAGGGCGCGCCCTATCCCCTGGGCGTGCCCCCTATCTCGTGGATGACTCGGAGACCCCCCCTGACGTGAGGCCAACACCAAAAATTCCTATAAATACAGAAACCCCCAGAAATAAACCTAGATCGGGAGTTCTGCCGCCGCAAGCCTCTGTAGCCACCAAAAACCAATCTAGACCCCATTCCGACACCCTGCTGGAGGGGGAAATCATCACCGGTGGCCATCTTCATCATCCCGGTGCTCTCCATGATGAGAAGGGAGTAGTTCACCCTCGGGGCTGAGGGTATGTACCAGTAGCTATGTGTTTGATCTCTCTCTCTCGTGTTCTCTCCATGTCACGATCTTGATGTATCACGAGCTTTGTTATTATAGTTGGATCTTATGATGTTTCTCCCCCTCTACTCTCTTGTGATGAATTGAGTTTCCCTCTTGAAGTTATCTTATCGGATTGAGTCTTTATTTGGGAACACTTGATGTATGTCTTGCCGTGTTTATCTATGGTGACAATGGGATATCATGTGCCACTTGATGTATGTTTTGTTGACCAACTTGCGGGTTCCTCCCATGAACCTATGCATAGGGGTTGGCACACGTTTTCTTGACTCTCCGGTAGAAACTTTGGGGCACTCTTTGAAGTACTTTTGTGTTGGTTGGATGAATCTGAGATTGTGTGATGCATATCGTATAATCATGCCCACGGATACTTGAGGTGACAATGGAGTATCTAGGTGACGTTAGGGTTTTGGTTGATTTGTGTCTTAAGGTGTTATTCTAGTATGAACTCTATGATGGATTGAGCGGAAAGAATAGCTCTATGTTATTTTACTTTGAACTCTTGAATAGATAGAACAGAAAGGATAACTTTGAGGTGGTTTCGTACCCTACCATAATCTCTTTGTTTGTTCTCCGCTATTAGTGGCTTTGGAGTGACTCTTTGTTACATGTTGAGGGATTGTTATATTATCTATCTATGTTATTATTGTTGAGAGAACTTGCACTAGTGAAAGTATGAACCCTAGGCCTTGTTTCCTACCATTGCAATACCGTTTACACTTTATCATTAGTTACCTTGCTGTTTTTATTATTTCAGATTACAAATACCCTTATCTACCATCCATATTGCACTTGTATCACCATCTCTTCGCCGAACTAGTGCACCTATACAATTTACCATTGTATTGGGTGTGTTGGGGACACAAGAGACTCTTTGTTATTTGGTTGTAGGGTTGTTTGAGAGAAACCATCTTCATCCTACGCCTCTCATGGATTGATAAACCTTAGGTTATCCACCTGAAGGAAATTTGCTACAGTCCTACAAACCTGTGCACTTGCAGGCCCAACAACGTCTACAAGAAGAAGGTTGTGTAGTAGACATCAATATATCAATATGTATTTTTTCCACTAAGTCATTAGCTCGCTTCATTGTTCCGGGAACGGAGTTTTTGTCATCTTGCCCATAAGGCATGGTTCACAAGTATCAAATGATTCATAATCAAGTGATTCCAAAAGTCCATTTGCATGGAGTTTCTTCATGCGCTTTACACCAATATGACCTAAACTATAGTGCCACAAATATGTTGCACTATCATTATCAACTTTGAATCTTTGGCATCAATATTATGAATATGTGTATCACCACTAGTCAGAACCGGGATTTAGCACCGGTTCGTAAGGGCCTTTAGAGCCGGTTCGGTAACCGACACTAAAGGGTGGGGACTAAAGGTCCCCCCCCCTTAGTACCGGTTCGGCACGAACCACCACTAAAGTGCCACCACGTGGCACGAGCCAAGGCCGGGTGCAGGGAGACCTTTAGTACCGGTTGGTAACACCAACCGGTACTAAACGTTTGGGGGGTTTTGGTTTTATTTTTTATTTTTCCTTTAGTTTTGTGTTTTCAATTTAATTTAGAGATTGTTTTTACATTATAATGAGTTGTTATATCATTAGGTGAAAGTACCACAGATTAGTTTCAACTGGATGCATGCATGGATCCTAGCTAAGTGATCAAAGTATATATGCCATATCCATATTACTTGATCACTTATATTAGGTGAGCAAGTAATATGGATATGGCATATACTTGATCACTTAGCTAGCTAGGATCCATCTAGTTGAAACTAATCTGCGGTTTCTTTCATAAATGATATAATAACTCATCATCATCATATTAATATAAAAATTATTGCATCCTATATCATCACTAACAAGTTAACGGTATACTAGCTAGCTAAAAATCATTATAGTCGTCATTACCACTATTTAATCATCATAATCATTACCGCTATCTAATTACCACCAATACTAGCTTAAAGAAGAAACATTCACTTGTACGAGAAGGAAAGATATCATCGAGTTCAACATGGTCATGATTATAAGCGTTCATATATACGACCACAAAAGCAAATCACTCTTTGAGATTAAGTTTAGGACGAAGAACACGGACATGAGAGGACAAGTACAAAGAGCATGCTAATCACTCCTGCTGCTCTCTCTTAGGTAAAATAGCATAGAACATGTATAGCTCTCCTGATTCATCATATTGGAGCGTGTAGATGAACCTGTCTCCTAATCATGGGTTGCACTTCTGATTGCTGCCCCCTAGTACTTCTCTGCGATCGTGGACAATTTTGCTCCAGTCTTTCACTATTAAGCATTCCTCGCTATTAGAAATCCTGAATGCACTAAAGTGCATTGTAGGATGTCTTGGCCGTAAGCTAACCATTCTCATGCAACCTTTAGTCTCGATCCACTAAGGCACAACATTCATCGGGAGTCCCTGTTGAAGAACATCGTATAGTAACATACTTAGCAATGAAGTTTAGCAAAATAATGTATGCAAAAGATGCATTGAGGAAAAATAGTAAAAATCTTACCATCTTTCCTAAATAGATGTGACCGTAGTTCAATACAATCACTATTGGTCGCACGCTTTGAGTACTAACATTTTCAAATTCAGGAAAATAATTTCTCTTGACAGCATGAAGATCCTCAAGCCATGAAACATAATGACTTATCTCCTCGCAGTTTAGTTCAGCCCCGGGACAGTGGACGGTCCTGTCTACCAAGCGCTGGACATGTTTGCTTGAATAGAAATAAACTGTCAATAGAAATTAGTGGTCAACTATTTTTGAAAAAACAATATCGAAGACATAAATATGGTTGAGAAACTGACATAATGGTAGAACTGGAGGCATCTGCACATCGACCTAAATGTCTCTATTACCTTCAATATCATCTTCGGGACGAATATCAAAGGTGATAAACATATCAGGCTCAAATGCATAAGCCTTGCATAGTGCTTGCCAAGTTTGGCATTCAAAATGGGTGTAGGTGTCTTGATTGTATAATTTGACGTTAAAGGGATAACCATGCTCGGTCTTCAAGTAAACTCTCTTTACCTCCATAGTTTTTTAGGACTGAAACCTATCTTATCCAAGACAAAAATTCTTGCATGGCAGGGGATACGCTAGTAGAAATAGTGAAAATTTAAAATAATAAGTTGAAGAAAATGAAGCATATGTAAGTCATGCTTAATTACGAAAAAAGACTTGTCATTCTGACTTACTGTATCCACTTCAAAGGTCTCATCCAGCTTGATGCTGAAGCGCCTATCATCAACTAGGAAATTTTTGTCGCACATGCCGCGTTGGTCTTCGCAGTTTTCGCACATAATGAAATCATTTTCATTGTCAGACGACATTTCCTATGTTCATAGGTGAAACATTAAACACTTATTAGTTATATTAATTCAACTAATTAAACTAGTTCTATTAATTCAACTAAGCACTTACTAAAAATATACCTAAATAAAGTAGCTCCTAATTCAACTAACTACTTCAACTAATTCAACTAATTCAACTAAACTAGTTCTGTTAATTTGCTAACTAAAAATAAAATAGCTAGTTCTATATACTAAAATTTTAATTAGATGATAAAATCTCATATACCTAAAATTTAATATATATCTAATTCATCTAACATTAATATAAATTCATCTATAACTAAAAGTATAAAAAACTAACTCATCTAACATTATCTAATTCATATATAATCTAACATTTTGACATTAAACATTTGTGTGTGTGTGTGTGTGTTTGCGTGTGTGTGTGTGTGTGTGCATGTGCATAGAGGCCGCCGGTGAGCGACAGCGGGCC
>NC_041393.1:164967561-165042617 GCF_002162155.2 Triticum dicoccoides
GGGGGCGGCAACGGGGCCGGGGGCGGCGACGACGGTGACGGGGGCAGCGACGACGGTGATGGGGGAGGTGACGGGGGCGATGAACAGATGAAGATGATAACTGAATTTTCGTAAGTGTTGCTTATATAGGGGAGGCCTTTAGTACCGGTTGGAGACAGGAACCGGTACTAAAGGTCAAATTTGGCCAGGCCAAGCGGCGGGAAGCGACCCCCTTTAGTACCGGTTCGTGGCTCCACCCGGTACTAAAGACCCGCCCTTTAGTACTGGTTGGAGCCAGGAACCGGTACTAAAGGGGGTGCGCTCCTGTTCTGTGGTGCACAATGTTTAGTCCCACCTCGCCGGGCGAAGACCAGCTGCACTGGTTTATAAACCTAGCCGCGGCCGCTCCTTCGAGCTCCTATCTAATGTAGGCCTCTGGGCCTAAATTTGTCGCGCTGCCCTGTGAGCCTGCTGGGCCTTATGGGCCTATGTAAGCATGCCCAAGGCCGAGCAGGCCCACTGGGTAGCGTGGAAAGTTGATGACGTGGATTTGAATTGTGCATATGAACGCAAAAAAAGTCCGGAGTTGTAATAAGTTATTAAAATATTGAATAGCCGGTGTAACAGATGAGTTTTTGTCCAAAACCCTGATACTTCGAAAGAGATTGTCCAGTTTGTACACGAAGTGCATCCAGTTTTTGCCGTAACCCTCTCTACTTTTTTGCACATGCTATGCGGGTGAAATGATGACACCTTGCCAAGTTTCGACCTTTCCAGAGTTCATTTTGTAGTGCTTTTCAATTTCACGGTGATTTAGCTCTCAAAACAAATCAGTAAATGCATCAAAAATAGCAAATTATGTCAGAAAGGGATGAAAGTTGATGACGTGGATTTGAATTGTGCATCTGAATGCAAAAATGTCCTGAGGTTTAATAAGTTATTAAAATGTTGAATAGCCGGTGTAACAGATGAGTTTTCGTCCGAAACCCTGATACTTCGAAAGAGATTGTCCAGTTTGTACATGAAGTGCATCCAGTTTTTGCCGTAGCCCTCTCTACTTTTTTGCACATGCTATGCAGGTGAAATGATGATACCTTGCCAAGTTTCAACCTTTTCAGAGTTCATTTTGTAGTGCTTTTTCAATTTCATGGTGATTTAGCTCTCAAAACAAATCAGTAAATGCATCGAAAATAGCAAATTATGTCAGAAAGGGTTGAAAGTTGATGACATGGATTTGAATTGTGCATCTGAACACAAAAAAGTCCGGAGTTGTAATAAGTTATTTAAATATTGAATAGCCGGTGTAACAGATGAGTTTTTGTCCGAAACCCTGATACTTCGGAAGAATTGTCTAGTTTGTACATGAAGTGCATCCAGTTTTTGTCGTAACCCTCTCTACTTTTTTGCACATGCTATGCGGGAGAAATGATTATACCTTGCCAAGTTTCAACCTTTTCAGAGTTCATTTGTAGTGCTTTTCAATTTCACGGTGGTTTAGCTCTCAAACAAATCAGTAAATGCATCGAAAATAGCAAATTCTGTCAGAAAGGGTTGAAAGTTGATGACATGGATTTGAATTGTGCATCTAAATGCAGAAAAAGTCCGGAGTTGTAGTAAGTTATTAAAATATTGAATAGCCGGTGTAACAGATGAGTTTTCGTCCGAAACCCTGATATTTTGAAAGAGATTGTCCAGTTTGTACACGAAGTGCATCGAGTTTTTGCCATAACCCTCTCTACTTTTTTGCACATGCTATGCGGGTGAAATGATGATACCTTGCCAAGTTTCAACCTTTTCAGAGTTCATTTTGTAGTGCTTTTCAATTTCACGGTGATTTAGCTCTCAAAACAAATCAGTAAATGCATCAAAAATAGCAAACTATGTCAGAAAGGGATGAAAGTTGATGACGTGGATTTGAGTTGTGCATCTGAACGCAAAAAAAGTCCAGAGATGTAGTAAGTTATTAAAATATTGAATAGCCGGTGTAACAGATGAGTTTTCGTCCGAAACCCTGATACTTCGAAAGAGATTGTCCAGTTTGTACACGAAGTGCATCCAGTTTTTGCCGTAACCCTCTCTACTTTTTTGCACATGCTATGCGGGTGAAATGATGATACCTTGCCAAGTTTCAACCTTTCCAGAGTTCATTTTGTAGTGCTTTTCAATTTCACGGTGATTTAGTCTCAAAACAAATCAGTAAATGCATCGAAAATAGCAAATATATGTCAGAAAGGGTTGAAAGTTGATGACGTGAATTTGAATTGTGTATCTGAATGCAAAAAAAGTCCGAATTTGTAATAAGTTATTAAAATTGTGTAAACATGTAAAAATATACATAAAAGTACATTGATCAGTACCGCCTTTCAGCCAAAACGCGCTACTGCTACAGAGAAATACATCAAAAATACATTGATTATCAATGATCTTTTTGTGTACAATCTGAATTGTCAATATGAGTCCTCACCGGTTTAGAAACCGGAGAAGACTCATACTGTGGCCACAAATTCTACACATAGAGTTCAATGAAGACCAAGTGCTTGTGATAGTTTGAGAAGTAATATATTTAATTTGGTAAAAACTCCGTTAGCGGAGCGAGGTGGGACTAAAAAACCGCTGCAGAATGAATCAACTAGGAACCTCTAGTACCGGTTTGTGGCACGAACCGGTACTAAAGGTGCTGGTTGGGCCCCAGCCTGACCACAGCCTGCAACACCCTCTTTAGTATCGGTTCGTGGCACGAACTGGTACTAAAGGGTTGCCACAAACCGGTACTAATGATCTCCGCCCCCTAGCTGTTGGGACCGGCACTAATGATCACATTAGTGCTGGTTTTGTTACAAACCGGGACTAATGTGCTTCACATTAGGCCCTTTTTCTACTAGTGCACTACGATCGAGGTTCAAGAAGAATAGATCATTCATCAAGGGTGCATGACCATAAAATATATTACTCATGTAAATAGAACAACCACTCATACGCGTCAGTGCTATACAAACGATTTTTAACCCCTTTCTGCGATGATGCTCGGAACCATCACCTAGTGAGTGACTGCGATAGGTGGTCCTTCCCACACGACCCATAAATCATCGGGGATATGCCCTCCTGGCACACACGCTCGGCAAAATGAGGTCGTGTGCGACCGACGAGCGACCAAATACAGCTATACATACAGTAGTGCTAAAAAATACAATTATACAGTCAAAATCGTTTCTGGTCGTAAGTACATCCCACAAAGTCAGTCCCCGCTAAACGTTTCTGTTCGTATATACATCCCACACAGTCACTCCAGGGAAAACATTTGCGCAAGGTGGCGTAACGCAAATAGTTTTCAAGAGAATGTCGTGTGTGATTGTTCATTGATGCAACATGGTTTATTCCTAGAAACTGTGTGCGTTGCATGAGGTCATCGCCCACGGTGTTTTCTCAATAACCATTTGCAATAGGAAAAACCAATTAGCAGGCTAATTGGCCAATTAGTAGGCTAATTGCCCTATTATTAATAATCCAGTTATTAATGTAACTGACATTCATATTAAGCACATAATATATTTCATTTCTATATTAAGGAAGCATGATTTCATAATTGAAATACATCCGAGTACAACATGATATAGCTTCAGCACTCAGCTACCCATTACATAACTGCACCAGCATCAAGTTTCACATGCAACATCTAGAACCTTTCGAAATTAGCTTCATAGATGGTACATAGACAGATGCATCTCATCTGGAAAACTGTTGAAGCGAAAGGCGAATATTGAGCCTTCATTCATGTTGAAGGTCTTTGCAACTTTAGGCCAGTGCCCGTGGATGATTGACCGTCCATCCTTCGTCCTCTTCAGGTACACTTCAATATTGAACCGTGGGTGTTGTATGAAAACTTTCCTCGCCTCCTGACCATAGAGGTGGTTTGAGAGGTAATCATCAGTGAACTGCTTTGGAAAGGCCTGAAAACAAGGATGTGCATAAATATCTTCTCTATATTGGAAATGGGGCAAATGAATAAAAAAAGGAAAGGTATAATAGTTAGTACCATCTTGTAAACCTCCCATTGTTTCCCTGCAACACATATAAGGTAGTTAGTCATCAAGTTAAGTAAGGGTTCACATGCTATCAGTACTAGTAAATTGTACGTGCTTTGCACATCATTTAAATATATATAAAAAGCATGGAAAAATACATTTGAATATGTATTTCCTTTTCTAGAATCATACTGGACAAGATCCAACTTGGTTATTACCTCTCTAGAATCCAGAATATTCTAGCCTCTTTTTATTAGAGTATCGGATAAGCATGTGGATAGATACTTCTAGAACACATGAGATGGTAGAGTTGGGTTTTCAATTAGAAGGCCATGTGGCAGTATCCTATTAGTTAAAAACTATATACAACGGATGATAATGCTCGGATTTGCCATCTCTTGACAGTTGGATGGGCATACCCAACGACTAATATTTGAAGCTATTGGTACACTATATAGTGGTATAGAAAATATGTTGATGAAAAATAAGCACATTGCAGATTCATCAGATTAATTCAAGCCACATGGAAAACCCATTTATCCAAACCAAGCATGATTAAGAACTAGGAAACTAGCACTTCTATATATTTCTCATGTATTAAGTGCAACCAAATTCAATTCCTCACATGATATACAATAATAGAATGCAGCCACAACAATTGAACATCGCATTGCAGAATTGAACCAAGCAGTTAACTAAACACCACAACAAATGAACCAAACATTAACTAAGCACCAGAGTCCACAATATAACATACTCCTAATAGAAGATCAGACAGTTAACCAAACCAAGCATGCTTAACAACTTGGAAATATAGCAATTGTATTTGTTTCTCATGTATTTAGTACAGCCAAATTCGATTTTATTTCTCACATGGTATACAATAATAGAATGCACACACAACAACTGAACATCGCATTGCAGAATTGAACCAAACAGTTAATTAAACACCACAACAAATGCACCAAACATTAACTGAGCACCACATTGCACAATATAACATACTCCTAAGAGCATCTCCAATAGGCGCCGAACGCGCCGCGCGCAAAAAACTAGTTTGCCGCGCGCCCATCGCCTGGTTTGGCGCGGCGCGCAGTGCTGGCTCCAGCAGCTGCGCTAAAATGCAACGCGCGCGCGCCGCTCCAGCAACATGCAAAAAATGCAGCACGCACACAACATTTTTTTTATTTTTAGATAAATTGGAAGCATAGATAAATAAAAACTAGATAGATTGCATAAATAAAAAACGATACAAAGGTATTTTACATCGGTGCAACTAGATAGATAGTTCGAAAGCATAGATAAACTACGGCGCAACTAGATATAAACTACTCCAAGTCGCTATCATCATCACCATCATCATACTCGTCGGTGTCGTCCGAGGTATCGAGCCATATGTCCAAACAACGATCATCGTTTTCGATGAAGAACGACCTCCCACCTGCTGCAATGATATCCGACTGCGCATTCGACAATGCCTTCCGCCGACGCCTCTCCAATCGCGAATTGCGGCGCCTTCGCGTGTCCTCCTCGTGGTGCCTTGCCCAGTACGATTGCTCGTAGGCGACGTCCTTCGGGTGGCGCCGGCGCCACTCCCCCATGACCCGCTCGTCCTCCTGGGTGACGAGGAGGCGGCGCTGCCGCTCAGCATGCTCCGCACGGTCTTCTGCCGTGTTAAGATGAGGCGGCGGGGCGACGTCCAACGCCTGCTGGAGCGTGTAGACGTCCTGGAAATTCATCTGCCCGCGCGGCCTGCCTAGGCGCCACGCCACCGCGTCGTACGTGCGGGCGGCCTTGTGCGCCGTCCCGTAGGTGCCGAGGCCGAGCCGGAGATCGCCGGAGTGTATCTCGGAGTAGTACCCGCCGTTGGGGCGCAGGCGGACGTCGTGGTAGCCCGATGCTCCTCGGCGGCGCGGCGGCATGGTGGCGCGTCGGTGGCGGGGCGCTGGAGAGGTGGAGGCGCGCGTAGCAGAGGAGGAGGAAGATGCGCGTGGCAGTGGAAGTGGAATCAGAGTCCTGGAGAAGGCGCGTGGCGAGCACCGCATTTTATAGGCGCGCCGAAAGCGGTGCGCTAAAAATGGCGCGCGAGCTGCCGCCTTTTCACGCGCGCGCGCAAGCAGTTCCCCCGCGCGTGAGTTTCCCGCCACCGCTGGAGCGTGGCAAAACGTTCCACGCGCGCTAAAAGCTGGGTTTACCGCGCGCGCGCGCGTCTTTTGGAGCGCCTGCCGGAGATGCTCTAATAGAATATCAAATAGTTAACCAAACCAAGCATGCTTGACAACTTGGAAAATTGCACCCTAAAGAATTGAACATCACATTTGCAGAATTGAACCAAACAGTTAACTATACACCACATTGCATGACATATAGAACATATACACTAGAGCAGAAGATTGCATGGCAAAAGTAGATAGCACAATTTGTTAAGGAAAGGAAGTAGCTAGCAAACTGAACATGGGTCCTTATAGTGAGCTAATATGACAAGCTACTCATTGTCAGAGATATCGATGACGATTGGCTCCTTGGAAATGGAAGAGGGTGAGGCCTCCGCATCATGGGTGCCCTCGTTGTAGTGGTGAGTTGCCCGAGCCACTCCGGGCACCAACCTGCTGGCTCTTGAGATGAGGTAAGCACTTGCAGGCTGAGAAAACACCTCGTAGTCTTCATCGAAGGCACCAACGGAGGCCTCGAGAAAATGCCACGAACTATCATTTAAAGCATCCAACCGTGCCACAGCGTCGGCGTGCGAGGCATTGACGGTGGCCTCGGCGGTGACATGCTCCTCCAAGATCTGGGGGTCGGCACGAATGGCAGCCATCGCGACCTCATCCGCGCGTGCGGCCGTGATTTGCTTCTCGGCTGCCAAATGCACCTTGAGATCCTGGCTATACTTCATGCACCATGGCTTAGGGCGGCGTTTATTTGGTGGAGGGGTCGGTGATTTGGGTGGAAGGTGTCGCGCTCTCGCCGGCGGTCGGGGCATGTGAGGTGTGGAAGGAGGAGGAGGAGGATGGGGGTAAGGTGTGGATTGCCTGCCTAGACAGGTGAGGCTGAGCAGCGTGAAGAAGGGTCCCCGGCGAGGAGGCGGCGCTGCAAGCAAGGAGTGAAGGTTTCAACTTGTAAAGGAAGGTGAAAGAAGGGGAAATGTGAAGGGGAGGGGCGGGGAGGTAGATGTTTCCGCAGAAGCCGAAAATTAGGAATCGCTTCAACGAAAAAACTGGCACGCAAAGTCTCATCAGACACGGTCCCTTATTCAGAGCGGGCTATGGACTGTAGCCTTCGCGCCTTCTCGCATAAGGCGTATGCGTACTATACTCCAACGGTGCTTCAAGATATTTTGTGCTGCATCTCACACGGTTGGTTGTAATAAACTGTGTGGGATCTACTTGATTTTTCTTCTTGATTTGAATTACATAATGGGGTCATAGCGGCAATGGACGGTGTTTGAATTGCTGGACCTTTTATCTGTAGTGAACATGCAAATATATGTGTGTCATAAAAGAATTGGAATTATTCAGGGTTCATTTGGACATTTTATACATTAAATTGGTTTTCTAGCCATTTCAGGTGCACAATTCAAAATTAAACTACATGCACATGCTCTGGTGCACCAACATGGGTTGTAAAATCATATATGTGTCCATGGGTTTATGCTTATGTTCCATGCAAGAAATGGGGATGAATTTCAAACACCACGGCAGCGTGGCTCTCCGGCAAACATCGACGTACTTGCTTTTGTAATTCTAGTGAATCCAAAATTCATGAAAGTTGGCATGCTATCATGGAGCGGCATTAACATGCCGTGATAAATTTTTTGTCCCATTTGGGCAGGTTTGGCTATAAGCTTCTCATAAACAAGAGCTTCTCACAACAAGTGTGATGGTTTCGGTAGGGAACGTTTCACCTTTCTGGACGAAACGATATCCGTTGCCTCTTCTCGATTTCAATTTTTTTCCTAGTGTCAACATAGAACAACAGGAGTGTTGTGTCAATTTTTGTGATTTTTTGGGGTTCGCTTGGACATTTTTATACAGTAACTGAGTTTTCTATACATTCATGTGCATAATTCAAATTTGAACTACATGCACATGCTCTAATGCATATAAATTAGTTGAACATTCAAATATGTGTCCTTGGTTTCATGCTTATAGGCCCCATGCAAGAAATGAGAATGAATGTCAAACACCCTGCCACCGTCACTTGACCGCAAACATTGAGATACCTGGTTTTTAAATTCTAATAAATCCAAAGCTCGTCTGAAATTCATGAAACTTGGCATGCTATCATGGAGCAGCATCAACATGCCGTGGTAATTTTTTTGTCCATTTGGGGCAGGTTTGCGGATATGCTTCTCACAAACCAGAGCTTCTCACAACAAGGCTGATGGTTTCGGTAGGGAACGTCCCACCTTTGGGGACAAAACGATATCCATTGCCTCTTACTGCTTTCAAAATTTTTCTCATGTCAACATAGAACAACAGGAGTGTTGTGTCAATTTTTTGGATTTTTGGTGTTCATTTGGACATTTTTATGCATTAATTGAGTTTTTCAATGCATTTATGTGCATAATTAAAATTTGAACTACATGCACATGCTCTAATGCATATAATTTGGTTGAAAATTCAAATTTGTGTCCTTGGTTGCATGCTTAGGCCCCATGCAAGAAATGGGAATGAATGTCAAACACCCTGCACCGTTACTCGGCCGCAAACATTGAGATACCTGGTTTTTAAATTCTAGTAAAAGAAAAACTTGTCTAAAATTCATGAAACTTGGCATGCTATCATGGAGCGGCATCAACATGTTGTGGTAATATTTTTGTCCCATTTGGGGCAGGTTTGGGGATATGCTTCTCACAAACTAGAGCGTCTCACAACAAGCCTGATGGTTTAGGTAGGGAACGTCCCACCTTTGGGGAAGAAACAATATCTGCTGCCTCTTATTGCTTTAAAATTTTTTCTAGTGTCAACATAGAACAACACGAGTGTTGTGTCAATTTTTGGGATTTTTGGGGTTCGTTTGGACATTTTTATGCATTAACTGAGTTTTCTATGCATTCACATGCATAATTCAAATTTGAACTACAGGCACATGCTCTAATGCATATAAATTGGTTGAAAATTCAAATCTGTGTGCTTGGTTTCATGCTTATAGGTCCCATGCAAGAAATGAGAATGAATGTCAAACACCCTGCCACCGTCACTCGGCCACAAACATTGAGATACCTGGTTTTTAAATTCTAGTAAATCCAAAGCTCGTCTGAAATTCATGAAACTTGGCATGCTATATGGAGCGGCATCAACATGCCGTGGTAATTTTTTTGTCCATTTGGGGCAGGTTTGTGGATATGCTTCTCACAAACCAAAGCTTCTCACAACAAGCCTGATGGTTTCGGTAGGGAACGTCCCACCTTTGGGGACGAAACAATATCCGCTGCCTCTTATTGCTTTCAAAAAATTTGTAGTGTCAACGGAGAACAATAGGAGTGTTGTGTCAATTTTTGGATTTTTCGGGGTTCGTTTGGACATTTTATGCATTAATTGACTTTTCGATGCATTTATATGCATAATTCAAATTTGAACTACATGCACATGCTCCAGTGCATATAAATTGGTTGGAAAATCAAATTTGTGTCCTTGGGTGCATGCTTAGGTCCCATGCAAGAAATTGGAATGAATTTCAAACACTAGGGCACCGTTGATTGCCGGCAAAACATTGAGATACTTTGTTTTTAAATTCTAGTAAATCCAAAACTCGTCTGAAATTCATGAAACTTGGCATGCTGTCATGGAATCGCACCCGACCTGCTGTGGTGTTTTTGGTGTCCATATTGAGAGAAGGCGCACTCGAATAACAGCCAACAAAGGCATTTTGAAACAAATAACTGCCACTTTAATATCTCAAACATTTGTATAATTCAAATCATGTGCGTTTTGTTAACCATTTACGTGACGCCACGTGTCTTGGTTTTAATGTCTATAGGAGGTGCCGTGTGGACATCTGCTTGACTGAACAGGAGGCGTGCGAGTGCTGTCCGATGCGCAGGCTGACCGAGAGGCTCACCGAGAAGCGTGCGAGTTGTTCAATGCAGGATTTGTGCATCTCTTCAGCGCAAACGGTTCAGATTGAATATGGTATGCAAATTAAAGCCAGACTTCGGCGCTAAGCCAAGAGACACTGCGATTTGTCAAAATATGCAGCTAAAAATCACTAGCACTATCTAATTTTTGCAACTAAAATCAATACCACTATCTAGTTCATGCGTGTGTTCGCTACGCACTCACCGTATGAGGCGTGCTAGTAGCTGTGTGAAATGACGGTAGGCGTGCCAGCAGTCCGCCGCACAGGCTCACCGGGAGGCGAGCCAGCCCTTTGACCGCTGCCCACCTTAATCCCACTCCTCCATATTAATGGCGTGTGTGCCTCGCTCCGTGAAATGGTATAGGAATGCCAGAAGTCCACCGCACAGGCTCACTGGGAATCGAGATAGCCTTTGACCGCTTCCCACCTCACTCCCACTGGTCTGTATTAATGGCGCGCCCGAGCGGCTGCACCCCCATCCTTGCCACACACACAATCCTCTCTCTCTCTGCCTGCATCCTCGACACCACTCTCAGTCCTCAAAGTGAGCACAACGTGAATATGGAGTCAGAGGTTTCCATCCCCGTCGATGAGGTGGAGAACGAGGCTGCCAACAAGTGGAGGCGGGTCGAGAAAGAACCGCAAGTGACTCCAGTAGGCCTCGACTTCATCAGCAACCTCCCCGATGATATATTGAGAGTCATCATATTCCTCCTACCAATCAAATATGGGGCGAGGACAGCCGCCCTTTCCGGGCGGTGGCACCCCCTATAGCTCCTCACCCTTGCCGACCTCCTCGATGCCCACGAGCTCTGCCATGGCTATCGCAAAAGCTTGGATGCATTCTCCCAGATCCTTGGCAGTCACCATGGCCCAATCAGAGGCCTTATCGCGGGCAAGTTCGGTTCCAATGGCAAGGACCGAGCCAAGCTTGATGAGTGGTTCCGATCCCCCGCCATAGATCAGCTCGAGAAGCTCCATTTTAATGATGGGCATATGCACTCGCTGCCAACGTCCGTGCTTTGCTTCTCGCCCTGCTGCGCCTCGCCAAGTTCATGAACTACCCCCCCCTTAATGATGCACCCACTCTTTTTCTACCACGATTGAAGCACCTCGAGCTCATCGCCGTTTGCATCCCAAAGGATGACATGGAGCTCCTACTCCGTGGTTGTACTGCACTCAAGTTCCTTCGTCTTCAGGCGATGAATTGGTTGAATACCTTCCACATCACCTCCAGGACTCTCCGGACTATTTATGTGTGTTGCTGGTGCTGCAACGAGAGATCACAAAAGGTGGACCACAATATGGTCATTGAGGACACACCTTCAATTGAGAGATTACTTGTAGTTGATCAACAAGGTCCAACAAGAATCAATGTCATTTCTGTGCCAAAATTGGTAGTGGTGGGCTAATCGTCTGTCAAATACTACTACTTTAAGATACAATAGTCGCCTTATACCTCTCTTTCTTGATGTCACCATTATTTCTAGTTTTGAAGATGTATGTTCGTCTATCATCCAGCAAAGCTTCACCCAGATTCTGGGCACAGTGAAGGTCTTGGCACTAGAATCTGCCGGCCCCAACCTGGACCAAGTTGTCAGTTGCCTGAGATGCTTGCCGTGCCTGAAGAAGCTGTATATCAAGGTGATGTTCCTTTCCAGTTAAATGTTAACCATAAGGGAGTTCAATGTTTTGCACCTTTTCCCAAGTTTACAATGACAATGTACTACGATTTCTGAAGGAATTTTGGAGGATTTCAGGACATACACCCCCACCACATATTGGTTGCTTGATTCATATGGCTACAATCCATAAGCATTTCTCCTTTGGATTCATCTGTACTAGTTTTCTTAGGGAATTTTTCATCCAATCCAACCTCTTGTGAAGAAGGCTGCATGTTTCTAGATTGTAATCAAATGCCCATGTTAATCATGTCAGATCGAAGATGGCACGTTGGTGCATTTTACAAATCCTACAAACCAAATAGGCGTGTGGTAGTGTTCAAAACTGCATGTAGGCACTAACACGTTCTCTTCTTTTGTAGATAATAATAGGCCCGGAGGTGGATAATGTTTAGAACGACAATCACATCGAATGCCTGGATCTACATCTCTCAAATATTACTTTGAACTCCAACCGAGGGACCTTACAGAGATTACACTCGCCAGGTTCTTTCTTGCCAGAGCAAAGTTGCTGAGGGTACTAAGGTTAAGCACACATTTAATTAGGAAAGATGAATGGTATGTTGATCAGAGGCGACAGGTACTGTAGAATGGAAGAGGCTCCAAAAAAAGCTAAACTTCGATGTTGATCATATTAAGACTAAGTTCCTAATAAATTAAGTTCAATTAATCAAATTACTAATGAATTCCCACTTAAATAAACATCCCTCAAGTTATCTAAGTGATACATGATCCAAATCAACTAACCCATGTCTGATCATCACGTGAGATGGGGTAGTAATCAATGGTGAACAACTCTGTGTTGATCATATCTACTATATGACTAACGTTCGACCTTTCGGTCTCCAGTGTTCCTAGACCATGTCTGTACATGCTAGGCTCGTCAAGTTTAACCCAAGTATTCTGCATGTGCAAAACTGTCTTACACCCGTTGTATGTGAACGTAGAGTCTATCACACCCGATCATCACAAGATGCTTCGAAATGACGAACTTTGGCAATGGTGCATACTCGGGGAGAACACTTTTTTCTTGAAATTTAATGAAGGGATAAGCTTATAATTCTACCGCCGTTCTAAGCAAAATAAGACGCATAAAGGATAAACATCACATGCAATCAAAATATGACATGATATGGCCATCATCATCTTGTGATTTTGATCTCCATCTCCAAAGCATCGTCATGATCTCCATCATCACCGGCTCGACACCTTGATCTCCATTGCTGCATCGAGGTCGTCTCGCCAACATTGCTTCTACAACAATTGCTAACACATAGCAATAAAGTAAAGAAATTACATAGCACTTGCATTTTATACAATAATTAAGAGACAACCCTAAGGCTCCTGCCGGCTATCGATATTAAAAAACATGATCATCTCATACAACAATGTATATCACATCACGTCCTGATAATATCACATCACAACATGCCCCGAAAAACAAGTTAGACATCCTCTACTTTGTTGTTGCAAGTTTTACGTGGCTGCTATGGGCTTCTAGCAAGAATGGGTTCTTACATACGCAAAAACCCCAACGATGATTTATCAAGTTTACTGTTTTAACCTTCTTCAAGGACCGGTCATAGTTAAATTCGATTGAACTAAAGTAAAAGAAATAGACACCCGCCAGCCACCTTTATGCAAAACTAGTTGCATGTCAGTCGGTGGAATTGGTCTCATGTGCGTGGACATGTAAGGTTGTGATACATCTCCAACATATCTATAATTTTTGATTGTTCCATGCTGTTATACTATCATTCTTGGATGTTTCACAATCATTTTATAGCAACTTTATATCATTTTTTGGGACTAACCTATTGACATAGTGCCCAGTGCTAGTTGCTATTTTTCTTGTTTTTTACTTCACATAAAATCAATACCAAACGGAGTCCAAATGCAACAAAACTTTTTGGAGATTTTTTCTCGACTAGAAGACACCTGCTGGGCCAAAGAAGTACCAGACGGGGGCTCCGAGGGGAGCACAATCCACCAGGGCACGCCCAGGTTGGTTGTGCCCACCTCGGTGGCCTCTCGCACCGCCTCCTTGCTCTATAAATACCCCAATATTTCACAAACCATGACGGAGTCGACGAAAATCAATTCCAGCCACCGCAAGTTCTAGAATCACCAGATCCAATCTAGACACCATCACGGAGGGGTTCATCATCCTCATTGGTGCCTCTCCGATGATGCGTGAGTAGTTCATTGTAGACCTACGGGTCCGTAATTAGTAGCTAGATGGCTTCCTCTCTCTCTCTCTTTTGATTCTCAATACAATGGTCTCTTGGAGATCTATTTGATGTAACACTTTTTGCGGTGTGTTTGTTGGGATCCGATGAACTTTGAGTTTATGATCAGATCTATGTTTTTATCCATGAAAGTTATTTGAGTCTTTGATCTCTTATATGCATGATTGCTTATAGCCTCATATTTCTTCTTCGAATCTTTGGTTTAGTTAGGCCAACTAGATCAATTTTTTTTGCCATGGGAAGAGGTGCTTTGTGATGGGTTCGATCTTACGGTGCCTGATCCCAGTGACAGAAGGGGAACCGACATGTATGTATTGTTGCTATTAAGGGTAACAAGATGGGGTCTATTTCTACATAAATAGATCTTGTCTACATCATGTCATCGTTCTTATTGCATTACTCCGTTTCTCCATGAACTAAATACACTAGATGCATGCTAGATAGCGGTCGATGTGTGGAGTAATAGTAGTAGATGCAGGCAGGACTCGGTCTACTAATCTTGGATGTGATGCCTATATAATGATCATTGCCTGGATATCGTCATGATTATTTGGAGTTCTATCAAATGCCCAACAGTAATTTGTTTATCCACCATATGCTATTTTTCTCGAGACAAGCCACTAGTGAAATCTACGGCCCCCGGGTCTCTTCTTTATTATATTTTCCTTCACGACCTATTTTTATTTGCTTTTATCTCCAGATCTATTAATCTAAAAATACAAAAATACCTTGCTGCAATTTTTTATTATTTATTTTATCTCGCATTCCCGCGAGATCTATTTATCCAATCTACTACAATTTTACCTATATTTTTACCCGCGAGGGATTGACAACCCCTTTGTTATGTATTGTTTACGTGCAGGAGCTGTTTACATGGTGTTGTGTGGTTCTCCTACTAGTTTGATAACCTTGGTCTCATCACTGAGGGAAATACCTACTGTAGCTGTGCTGCATCATTGCTTCCTCTTTGGGGAAATACCGATGTAGTTCAAGCTGCATCAAAAGGAATTTCCGGTGCCGTTGCCGGGGAAGATCACGTCAAGATAGTCTCCCAGACACGTGCCAATTTCTAGCGCCGTTGCTGGGGAGACATCATCAACATCTACCAGGTTCCTAATCACAAATCTCATCTCCTTGCAATTTACATTATTTGCCATTTGCCTCTCATTTTCTTTTTCCCTCACTTCACAAAAAAATTGCTGTTTGATTCGCCCTCTTTTTTGTTCATCATTTTTCTTGTCAGATCTACTTTTTTGTGGAAGCTTGTTGACCACTTTTTGTCGTTATGGATAGTTCTTCCTCTATTGTGTGCACTCCCAAGAATGAGGTTCTTAACTTTAAACAAAGGGGAGGGGAGAATTTAAAAGATGCTTACTACTTCTTGAGCTTGCGTTGGTTTTTCCCTTGAAGAGGAAAGGGTGATGCAGCAAAGTAGAGTAAGTATTTCCCTCAGCTTGAGAACCAAGGTATCAATCCAGTAGGAGATAACGCACAAGTCACCGAATACCTACACAAATAATTGACAAACTTGCACCCAACATGATAAACGGGTTGTCAATCCCTTCATGGTTACTTGCAAAAGTGAGATCTGATAGAGATAGATAAACGGTAAAGTAAATATTTTTGGTATTTTTGGTTTATAGAACGGAAAGTAAAAGATTGCAAAGTAAAAGAACGGCGACAAAAATTGGCAAGTGGATGGGAAACTAATATGATGTAAAATAGACCTCGAGGCCATATGTTTCACTAGTGGCTTCTATCAAGATAGCAAATATTATGGTGGGTGAACAAATTACTGCTGAGTAATTGATAGAAGAGCACATAATTATGACGATATCTAAGGCAATGATCATGAATATAGGCATCACGTCCGTGTCAAGTAGATCTAAATGATTCTGCACCTACTACTATTACTCCACACATCGATCGCTATCCAACATGCATCTAGAGTATTAAGTTCATAAAGAATGGAGTAATGCATTAAGTAAGATGACATGATGTAGAGGAATTAACTCAAGCAATATGATGAAAACCCCATCTTCTTATCCTCGATGGCAACAATACAAAACGTGCCTTGTTGCCCCTACTGTCACTGGGAAAGGACACCGCAAGATTGAACCCAAAGATAAGCACTTCTCCCATGGCAAAAAAAACCCAATCTAGTAGGCCAAACTAAACCGATAATTCGAAGAGACTTGCAAAGATATCAAATCATGCATATAAGAATTCAGGGAAGACTCAAATAATATTCATAATTAATCTGATCATAAATCCACAATTCATCGGATCTCGACAAACACACCGCAAAAGAATATTACATCAAATAGATCTCGAAGATCATCGAGGAGAACATGGTATTGAGAATCAAAGAGAGAGAAGAAGCCATCTAGCTACTAGATATGGACCCGTAGGTCTGAGGTAAACTACTCACGCTTCATCGTAAGGGTAATGGTGTTGATGTAGAAGCCCTTCGTGATTGGATCCCCCTCCGGCAGGACGCCAAAAAGGCCCCTAGATGGGATCTCATGGGTAAAGAAGGTTGCGACAGCGGAAAAGTGTTTTCGTGGCTCCCCTTGATGTTTTTGGGGTATAAGAGTATATATTGGCGAAGGAACTAGGTCAGGAGAGCTCCGAGGGGCCCACGAGGTAGGAGGCGCGCCCTAACCCCCTGGGAGCACCCTTCATCTCCAAGTCTACTGGTTTGCTTCTGGTCCAAGAAATATCATCGCAAAAGTTTCATTCCGTTTGGACTCCATTTGGTATTCCTTTTCTGCGAAACTCTAAAACAGGTAAAAAAACAAAATCTGGCACTGGGCTCTAGGTTAATAGGTTAGTCCCAAACATAATATAAAATAGCATATAAATGCATATTAAACATCCAAAATAGATAATATAATAGCATGGAACAATAAAAAATTATAGATACGTTGGAGATGTATCAAGCATCCCCAAGCTTAATTCCTGCTCGTCCTCGAGTAGGTAAATGATAAAAAATAGAATTTTTGATGTGGAATGCTACCTAACATATTTATCCATGTAATTTTCTTTATTGTGGAATGAATGTTCAGATCCGTAAGATTCAAAACAAAAGTTTAATATCGACATAAAAACAATAATACTTCAAGCATACTAATAAAGGAATCATGTCTTCCCAAAATAACATGGCCAAAGAAAGCTATCCCTACAAAATCATATAGTTTGTCTATGCTCTATCTTCATCACCCTAAATATTTAAATCATGCACAATCCCGATGACAAGCCAAGCAATTGTTTCATACTTTTGATGTTCTCAAACTTTTTCAACTTTCACACAATACATGAGCGTGAACCATGGACATAGCACTATGGTGGAAGAGAATATGGTGGTTGTGGAGAAGACAAAAAGAGGAAGATAGTCTCACATTAACTAGGCGTATCAACGGGCTATAGAGATGCCCATCAATAGATATCAATGTGAGTGATTAGGGATTGCCATGCAACGGATGCACTAGAGCTATATGTGTATGAAACCTCAAAAAGAAACTAAGTGGGTGTGCATCCAACTTGCTTGTTCACGAAGACCTATGGCAATTTGAGGAAGCCCATCATTCGAATATACAAGCCAAGTTCTATAATGAAAAACTCCTACTAGTATATGAAAGTGACAAAATAGGAAACTCTCTATCATGAAGATCATGGTGCTACTTTGAAGCACAAGTGTGGAAAAAGGATAGTAACATTGCCCCTTCTCTCTTTTTCTCTCATTTTTTTCTCCTTTTCCCTTTTCCCCCCTTTTCCCTTTTTTTCTTTTTTTCTTTTCCTTTTTTCTTTTTATTTTTTGTCCGGAGTCTCATCCCGACTTGTGGGGGAATCATAGCCTCCATCATCCTTTCCTCATATGGGACAATGCTCTAATAATGAAGATCATCACACTTTTATTTACTTACAACTGAAGAATTACAACTTAATGCTTAGAACAAAATATGACTCTATGTGAATGCCTCCGGTCGTGTACCGGGATGTGCAATGAATCAAGAGTGACATGTATGAAAGAATTATGAAAGGTGGCTTCTCTACAAATACGATGTCAACTACATGATCATGCAAAGCAATATGACAATGATGAAGCGTGTCATAATAAACGGAATGGTGGAAAGTTGCATGGCAATATTTCTTGGAATAGCTATGTAAATGCCATAATAGGTAGGTATGGTGGCTGTTTTTAAGAAGGTATATGGTGGGTGTATGGTACCGGCGAAAGTTGCGTGGCACAAGAGAGGCTAGCAATGGTGGAAGGGTGAGAGTGCTTATAATCCATGGACTCAACATTAATAATAATGAACTCACATACTTATTGCAAAAATCTATTAGTCATCAAAACGAAGTACTACGTGCATGCTCCTAGGGGGATAGATTGGTAGGAAAGACCATCGCTCGTCCCCGACCGCCACTCATAAAGAAGACAATCAAAAACTAAATCATGCTCCGACTTCATCACATAACGGTTCACCATATGTGCATGGTACGGGAATCACAAACTTTAACACAAGTATCTCTAACATTCACAAGTACTCACTAGCAGGACTCTAATATCATCATCTTCATATCTCAAAACAATCATAAAGAATCAAGCTTCTCATAGTATTCAATGCACTTTATATGAAAGTTTTTATTATATCCCTCTTGAATGCCTATCATATTAGGACTAAATTTATAACAAAAGAAAATTACCATGCTGTTCTCAAAGACACTCAAAATAATATAAGTGAAACATTAGAGTTCATCAATTTCTATAAAATAAAGCCACCGCCGTGCTCTAAAAAGATATAAGTGAAGTACTAGAGCAATATTGCCTAGCTCAAAAGATATATGTGGAGCACATAGAGTATTCTAATAAATCACGATTCATGCATGTCTCTCTAAAAATGTGTCTACAACAAGGATGATTGTGACAAACTAAAAATCAAATACTCAAATCATACAAGACGCTCCAAGCAAAACACATATCATGTGGTGAATAAAAATATAGCCTCAAGTAAAGTTACCGATAGATGAAGACGAAAGAGGGGATGCCTTCCGGGGCATCCCCAAGCTTAGGCTTTTGGTTGTCCTTGAATATTACCTAGGGGTGCCTTGGGCATCCCAAGGTTTAGGCTCTTGCCACTCCTTATTCCATAGTCCATCAAATCCTTACCCAAAACTTGAAAACTTCACAACACAAAACTCAATGGAAAATCTCATGAGCTCCGTTAGTATAAGAAAATAAATCACCATTTTAAGGTACTGTTGAAAACTCATTCTTTATTTATATTGGTGTAATATCTACTGTATTACAACTTTTCCATGGATCATACCCCCCGATACTACCCATAGATTCATCAAAATAAGGAAACAATACGCAAAAAACAGAATCTGTCAAAAACAGACCAGTCTGTAGCAATCTGTAACTCTCGAATACTTCTGTAACTCCAAAAATTCTGAAAAATTAGGAAAGCCTGAGAAATTTGTGTACCAATACATATAAAAAATAATCATATCAAAAGCATGTTTCTGTGAATTTTGAAAATTAGTGTCCTGGGCGCAAAAGTTTCTGATTTTCAGCAGGATCAACACAACTATCACCGTAAGGTATCGTAAATGTTTAACTTGGTAAAAACACTAACTACAACATAAAACCACATCTAACAAGAGGGTATATGAATTATTTATTACTAAACAGGAACAAAAATCAAAGAACAAAAATAAAATTGGGTTGCCTCCCAACAAGCGCTATTGTTTAACACCCTTAGCTAGGCATAAAAAAACGCGAATAGATCTAAGTATTGTCATCTTTGGTATGCAATCCATATGTGGCTCCCTTAATAGATTAATATGGCAATTTAATTTTCTTCCTAGGAAAGTGTTCCATACCTTTCCTTAACAGAAATTGGAATCTAATGTTTCCTTCTTTCATATCAATAATTGCACCAATCATTCTAAGGAAAGGTCTACCAAGAATAATAGGACAAGTAGGATTGCAATCTATATCAAGAACAATGAAATCTACGGGCACATAATTCGACAATAAGAACATCATTAATCCTTCCCATAGGTTTCTTAATAGTGGAATCCGCAAGATGCAAATTTAAAGAACAATAATCAAATTCACGGAAACCTAACACATCACACAAAGTTTTTGGAATTGCGGAAACACTAGCACCCAAATCACACAAAGCATGGCATTCATAATCTTTAATCTTAATCTTAATAGTAGGTTCCAACTCATCATAAAGTTTTCTAGGGATAGAAATTCTAATTCAAGCTTTTCTTGAAAAGATTGAATCAAAGCATTAACGATATGTTTAGTAAAATCTTTGTTTTGATTATAAGCATGAGGAGAATTCAACATAGATTGCAACAGGGAAATACAATCTATTAAAGAACAATTATCATAATTAAATTCCTTGAAATCCAAAAGAGTGGGTTCATTGCTACTTAAATTCTTAACCTCTCCAATCCCACTTTTATCAATTTTCGCATCTAGATCTAAAAGCTCCAAATCATTGGGACGCCTTTTAACTAAAGTTGACTTATCTCCAGCCCCATCTTTATCAAGATTAGTATTGGAAAAAAAGATTCAATAGGAGTCACATCAATTACTTTTAGATCTTCATCATTATTATCATGAAAATTAGAAGAACACGCTTTTACAAACCAATCTTTTCTAGCACACATCTTAGTGGTTCTTTCTTTGCACTCATCAATGGAAATTCTCATGGATTTGAGAGACTCATTGATATCAGGCTTAGGTGGAATAGATCTAAGTTTCAAAGAATCAACATCAAGAGAAATTCCATCCACGTTCCTAGCCAAATAATCAATCTTGAGAAAATTTTCTTCAATCAAAGCATTAAAATTCTTTTGCGGAATCATAAATTCTTTAACACTATTCTCCAAATCAGAGGGCATATTATTAAAATTTCCATAAGAATTGTTGTAGGAATTACCTTAATTATTAGAGGAATTACTAGGAAACAACCTAGGATTAAAATCGCCTCTTTACGCGTTATTACCAAAATTGTTCCTACCAACAAAATTCACATCCATAGATTCATTATTATTCTCAATCAAAGTGGACAAAGGCATATCATTAGGATCATAGGAAGCACTCTAATTAGCAAATAATTTCATAAGTTCATCCATCTTTCCACTCAAAACAATAATCTCTTCAATCGCATAAACCTTTTTACTAGTGGATCTTTTGGTGTGCCATTGAGAATAATTAACCATGATATTATCTAGGAGCTTACTAGCCTCTCCTAAAGTAATTTCCATAAAAGTGCCCCCCGCGGCCGAATCTAAAAGATTTCTAGAAGCAAAATTCAATCTGGCATAAAAAAAATTGTATAATCGTCCACAAATTCAAACCATGTGTAGGGTAATTTCGTATCATCAATTTCATCCTCTCCCAAGATTGTGCAGCATGCTCATGATCAAGTTGCTTAAAATTCATAATATCATTACTAAGGGAGATGATCTTAGCGGGAGGAAAATACTTAGAGATGAAAGCATCTTTACACTTACTCCATGAATCAATGCTACTTTTAGGTAAAGATGGAAACCAAGTTTTAGCACAATCTCTAAGGGGAAACAGAAATAGCTTCAATTTAACAATATAATTATCTGCATCTTCCTTCTTTTGCATATCACACAAATCAACGAAATTGTTTAGATGGGATGCGACAGCTTTACTAGGAAGGCCAGAAAATTGATCTTTCATAAAAAGATTTAGTAAAGCGGCATTAATTTCACAAGATTCAACATTAGTAGCGGGAGCAATCGGAGTGCTAATAAAATCATTGTTGTCGGTGTTGGAGAAATCACACAATTTAGTATTATCTTGAGCCATCGTGACAAGCCAAACAATCCAACACACGAGCACACAAGAAGCAAGCGAAGAAGACGAACGGAAGAGAGGCGAAGAAAAGGAAAATCTGTTTGAAAATCATTTTAAAGGTGGGGCAGAGGAAAACGAGAGGCGAATGTCAAATAATGTAATGCAAGAGATGAGAGTTTACGATGGGTACTTCGTATGTCTTGACTTGGCATAGATCTCCCTAGCAACGACGCCAGAAATTCTTCCTTCTACGTCTTGAGATTGCGTTGGTTTTTCCCTTGAAGAGGAAAGGGTGATGCAGCAAAGTGGAGTAAGTATTTCTCTCAGTTTAAGAACAAAGGTATCAATCCAGTAGGAGACAACGCACAAGTCACCGAATACCTACACAAATAATCAACAAACTTGCACCTACCATGATAAACAGGTTGCCAATCCCTGCACGGTTACTTGCAAAAGTGAGATCTGATAGAGATAGATAAACGGTAAAGTACATATTTTTGGTATTTTTGGTTTATAGAACGGAAAGTAAAAGATTGCAAAGTAAAAGAACGGCGACAGAAATTGGCAAGTTGATGGGAAACTAATATGATGTAAAATAGACCCAGGGCCATAGGTTTCACTAGTGGCTTCTCTCAAGATAGCAAATATTATGGTGGGTGAACAAATTACTGCCGAGCAATTGATAGAAGAGCGCATAAGTATGACGACATCTAAGGCAATGATCATGAATATAGGTATCACGTCCGTGTCAAGTAGACCGATACGATTCTTCATCTACTACTATTACTCCACACATCGACCGCTATCCAGCATGCATCTAGAGTATTAAGTTCATAAAGAATGGAGTAACGCATTAAGTAAGATGACATGGTGTAGAGGAATTGACTCAAGCAATATGATGAAAACCCCATCTTTTTATCCTCGATGGCAACAATACGATACGTGCCTTGCTGCCCGTACTGTCACTGGGAAAGGACACCGCAAGATTGAACCCAAAACTAAGCACTTCTCCCATTGCAAGAAAAACCAATCTAGTAGGACAAACTAAACCGATAATTAGAAGAGACTTGCAAAGATATCAAATCATGCATATAATAATTCATAGAAGACTCAAATAATATTCATAGATAATCTGATCATAAATCCACAATTCATCTGATTTCGGCAAACACACTGCAAAAGAATATTACATCGAATAGATCTCCAAGATCATCAAGGAGAACATGGTATTGAGAATCAAAGAGAGAGAAGAAGACATCTAGCTACTAGCTATGGACATGTAGGTATGAGGTAAACTACTCACACTTCATCGGAAGGGTAATGGTGTTGATGTAGAAGCCCTCCGTGATCGAATCCCCCTGGTAAGATGCCGGAAAAGGCCCCTAGATGGGATCTCACAGGTAAAGAAGGTTGCGGCGGTGGAAAATTGTTTTCGTGGCCCCCCTGATGTTTTTGGGGTATAAGAGTATATATATATAGGTGAAGGAACTAGGCCAGGAGAGCTCCGAGGGGCCCACGAGGTAGGGGCGCGCCCTACCCCCTGGGCACGCCCTCCACCCTCGTGGCCGCCTTGTTGCATCTCCGACTTCATCTTCAAGTCTCCTGGTTTTCTTCTAGGCCAAGAAAGATCATCATGAAAGTTTCATTCCATTTGGACTCCATTTGGTATTCTTTTCTGCGAAACTCTAAAACAAATAAAAAAACAGAAACTGGCACTGGGCCCTTGGTTAATAGGTTAGTCCCAAAAATAATATAAATAGCATATAAATGCATATTAAACATCCAAAACAGATAATTTAATAGCATGGAACAATCAAATTTATAGATACGTTGGAGACGTATCAATGCTTGGTATAAGATTTGCAATGCTCGAAATAGATCTATCCGTAAGCAATCTACCGTTGTTCTTCTTCGCTGTTTTTATGTGGGCATCACCACTTGGTATAGATTATTCGTCCTTGATACGATTACCGGTGGAAGTTTCTTGATGTGTCCCTCTCTTGATGCTTTTAATGCTATGGGAAATTTAGTGGGTTCACCACTTCTTATGATTCATGAAACAACTTTGACTCTCGAGCATGTTATGGAAAGACTAGATGCTATTGAAAAGAAAATGCTTATCGAAGAACATTTTGAAAACTTGGATAAAAACATGCATAATTTTGCTACTACATTTGGGTCAAAAGCGGGAGAAGTTTTCAAGTTGTTAAAAGAAAAGGGGACCATAATTGATGAAAGAATTGAGGAAAGCCATCTTGGATTGATAAACTAGAAGAAATCTCAAGTAATCTAAGTACGGCTTTTGCTTCCGCCAAAACTATCCAAAAAACTAAAGTAAAAATTAACAATATTACTCAAGCCCCTAAAAACAAGGGTGCAACTTCCAATAGCAAGAGAGAAGATCTTAAGATGATTAGTATTCAGTAGGATTTTGTTGAAGTTATAAGAGATCCTTTGTGCAAAAATGAGTTCCTTAAACTTGTCCCTAGGAGTATTGTCATTGAAATTTGTATGCTAAATCCTTGAAGAATTCCAAGTGTTTGATTGAAGAGTTGGAAAATGAAGATGACAATACTTAGATCTTTGCTTTATGCTTAGCTAGAGGCGTAAAACGATAGCACTTATTGGGAGGCAGCCCAATGAATAAAATTTATTTTTGTCTTTTTCTTTCTGTTCTTGAGTGTTTGCACAATTATACTACTTCTATGATTGTGGTTTTTGTGTTTTATTTAGTGTTTGTGCCAAGAAAAGCCTTTGGGATCATGTTGGATGATAGTTGATTAGATCTTGCTGAAAACCAAAACTTTTGCCCTCACGAAAATAATTTTTGTTTTTAACAGAAGCGCGATAAAATAGTGATTCTATTTGCAGAAGATTAACATACAAATTTCCCACGTCTTCATATTTTTCGAGAATTTTAGAGTTACAGAAGTGTTCGAAATATCCAGATTGCTTCAGACTGTTCAACTTTTGACAGATTCTGTTTTTTTACGTTGTGTGCTTATTTTGATTGACCTATGGACTCTTTTGAGCCATAGAAAAGTTGGAATATAGTAGATATAATGCAAAAATAAAATATGAATGGGTTTGCAATAGTACTTATAGTAGTGATTTGCTTTCTTATACTAACGGATCTCACGAAGGTTTTGTTGAGTTTTGTGTGATTGAAGTTTTCAAGTTTTTGGTGATATTACGATGGATGAAGGAATAAGGAGCAAGAAGAGCCTAAGCTTGGGGATTCCCATGGCATCCCAAGCTATTATCTAAAGAGAAGCAAGCAACTAAGCTTGGGGATGCCCGAGTGGCATCCCCTCTTTCTTCTAACGACCATCGGTATTTTACTTGGAGCTATATTCTTATTCGTCATATATCATGAGTTTTTCTTGGAGCGTATTGTATGATATGAGTCTTTGCTTGTTTTAATTTTCATTTTGTGTCATGAATCCATGCTGTAAACACCTATTTGATAGAGCCAAAATTATGCTGTGACTTGTTAGAATTGCTCTCTATGCTTCACTTAAATCTTTGTGATCTATGTAATCGCTCTAGTGCTTCACTTATATCTTTTTGAGCATGGTGTGCTTTATTATTTTTTGAAGAAATGCTCTCATGCTTCACTTAGATTTATTTTGGAGTTAGTAAATTTTTAAGAAATTCTCTCATGCTTCACTTCAATTATTTTGAGAGAAGAAAATTTTTATGCTCATGTTCTTCACTTAGATTTGTTTGAGCTATCAAAAGCAACATATGAAATTAGTCCCAAAGTGATAGATATTCAAGAGGGATATAATAAAAACTTTCATGAAGATCATTGGAAAAAATAAACTTGATTCCTTGTAATAGTTTTCCGATATGATGATATAATATGTGAGTCATGCTGATGAGTAATTATGCTTTAGTAAGAATATTGGTGTTAAGGTTTGTGATTCCCTATGCAAGCACAAAAGTCAATAGTTATGCAATGAAATTACATCCTACTTGTGGTGCATTATTCAGTGTTAGTTATGCTTAATGCTCGCTTATGAGATTTTTCATTTCTTGGTTGGATGCTTCTCAATCTTTTGCTAGCCTTCATTTGCACTAAGTATGAACACTACTTGTGCATCCAAAATCCTTTAAACTAGTTTTGCCATATGAGTCCACTATACCTACCTATATGCGGTATTCCTTTGCCGTTCTAAGCAAATTTGTATGTGCCATCTCTAAGTTTCAAAATAAATTTATCTTTTGTGTGCTCATACCGCTCATGAAACGGTAGGGCACTACAAAAAAAATACACTTCCGTGATGATACGTGTTTTTCACAGTAGGTCGCATTTTTTGTCATGCATGTACATCCATGACGATTTTATGACAGAATCAAGATAGTCATACATGTGCTATCGTAGAAGTGTTCCATGACATTACCAAAATTATCATCACGGAAGTGTCCACTTCCATGACGATAAATCGCGCGTCACAGAAGTGCTCTCGTCAAGGGTGACCGACACGTGGCATCCACCGTAACGGAATGCCGTTAAGCTATCGGGTCCGGTTTTGGATCTGATAAGCCGTTAACAGCCCTGACCAATGGGGATTTTTCACGTGTAAAATCATCATTGGACGGAGGAAACACGTGTCGGCTCACCATTGGGACAGATGTCATCCACTCATTGGACACAAGGCGCATATGATACATCGACAGGTGGCACGGCCCAACAGAGGCCCATTCCTGTGAAAAGGCTGGCCCATTTGACTTGGTCAAAAGGTGGCGGGCCAGCCCACGAAAAGCATGTTAACGACATGTTCGCATATAGCTCATTTACACCCACTAACTCACAGCCCGTTACGGCCTAACGGTATTAGGCCCAGTAGCATCATTTGGGCCATCCAATATGATTCTAGCCTGTTGTAACTTCCGGCCCATGTATGGCCCATGATGTCTTTCGGCCCATATGAGTCCCTTTCTAACTCTTGGCCCATTAATGACCCATGGTGTAACTGGCCCTTAATAAACAGTGTACCACTTTATACCCATTAACGGCCCGTTATTCCATTGGTTCGTTTCCAGCCCGTGTTACCTTTCAGCCTTCTCAGGGCCCATTTATTCTTGGGCTCATTTCCAGCATTCGGTTACTTACGGCCCGCTACTGGCCTTTTCTGCTTGTGGGCCAAATTCAGCCCGTGGATACAGTCGGTCCGTTTGTGGCCCGTTAATCTGTTGGGCCATTTTCATAGCATCATCAAATACGGCCTGTTAACGGCCCGTTATGGTCAGCCCATAAAATGTACGATTTCCACTCTAGCCCGTTTATAGCCTATTATACGGCCCGTACAAGGCCCATATATGAGACGGCTCGTAGAAGGCCCATGGATCCTACGGGACATAGCAGGCCCATTGATCCGACGGCCCATTGAAGGGCCATGGATCCGACGATAGAAGGCCCATGGATCCGACGGCCCATAGAAGGCCCACGGATCCGACAGCCCATAGAAGGCCATGGATCGTCCGTCCCATAGATGGCCCATGGATCGTACGGCCCGTGGAGGGCCATGGTCACTACAACGTTTGGGCGAGTTGGCCCCCGTCTGAACGATATAGAATATTCAAGGAATTATCCTACTCTATACTATCACATCTAAAAAACATACACTATACAACAAAGAGACCAAGGCATAGAAACGTAGAATAATCCTACATTATACAATAAAGAAATTGCAGCCGATTATACCCACTGGGCATTATGGTTTGGCACCGGTGATAATAAAGCATACACAAATAGCAAATTACATACACTGGGCAAATACAACTCATACATCATGGACGCGCATCAACTTAACTCCATTTGAACTATAATCTCTTCAGAAAATAGGATTGTCTGTATTCAGATAGCACAAATTTCAGTCTGCAAAATCTCCAATTCCTTCGTGGTTACCTCAGTGTCTTGTTTCATTTTTTTTGACTCCTGCATCTAATACCTGCATGTCCAGTCTCAACTTGTTGATTATACATTGAGAATCATGTACACGTTGTCTTACCACCTGTAGTTGATGCTCGAGAACATCAGCACATTCCAATTCCAATTCATAATTATTCGGTAACGGCCATGCCACACTGCTCGTAGATCTTTGTGTTGATATCACTTCATCCTGAAATGTTTCTGTAAGTACACATGACTATGGCAAAAATATAGTTACAACAGTGAAGCGAGCAAGACAGACTATTTTGTACTCCCTCTATCCCAAAATAAGTGTCTCAAGGTTAGTATAACTTTGTACTAGAGCTAGTACGAAGTTAAGACACTTATTTTGGGACGGAGGGAGTACATGGCAAAACAGGACTAACAATAATGTTACACGTCATGAAGCATGAGCAGGTGATATTTTAAAAATTATAAAAAAGGTAGTCTGTGCAGTCTGCATACATAAATTTCTCTTAGCTCACTAGAGGAGCATGATGTTGGGGCCCAATCCAAAACACAAACAAGTTACAAATTTAGACAGCACGTTGTGTATAAGTAAGCAAGCAGTTGGCCATTCTGTAGCTCAATTAAAGTCTTGGGGAGCATAATGAACAGCAGAGGGTTTCATACAAACATACTACAACAAGCAAAACTATGCAATCATTAGCCTAGTATAAACTAGATTGTGAGCCTCATGCAATAATAGTTGGTTAATAGACTTCAAAACTTCAGGCACACTTCAGCAGAGTAATTAAATGTTAAGGCCTTTAATTATGTCAACTAATAGTTATACAAGTACCCTACATCATGCATCATTCTTTGGGCATCTCATTAACTGAGGACAAATAAAGTAATTGAAAAGAGCAAATTTACTATGCCTGAAACAAACAAGGAATTGTACTATTGAGTTGGATACAGTGACTTACCTTAACAGGTTGAAGAGGCTCAGCGCAACTCCTACTTCTCTTGCAAGGCTCCTTCCTAACATCTTGTACTTGTAAATCCTCAATCTTATCTTCGTTGCACCCCCTTTGCAAGGTGACACAAACTAGTTACTCATCTCCTTGGAAGATAAATATGCATACTTTCCAGTCTGTGAACACAAAAGGATGAGATTATAACAAAACAACACCACATAATGAAACATGCCGCATTTCTTGCACTTGTACACAATAAAATGAGCATTTACTATGTCTGCACTTTGTAAAAACTAGGCATACCTTCGAACTGGATCTCCAGGTACTATTGGAGAGCCTACTTTAGTGTACAGCCAAACCTTTATGTCACCTATGAGTTAGACAAGGCCCCACTACAGCAGCCCTTAGTGTTTAAATCATTGACAAGCTCTGTTAGAGTGTTAGGTCAAGAACAACAAGTAATCAAAGCAAACAGTCCTAGTATGGCTGGCTGATGCAAACAAGAAATTGAATAGATGTGTGAGAAAATCTTACATATCAAGAAAAAAGCAAAGAAGGAGGCTTAAAGACCATCACTTGACTGACCAGATTTAAGGGGCATTTAAACATCATGTGCAACGTAAAAACTAACATAAACATTGCATATTCCAGATTCTACAATGGAATGCACATATATTAGGTTATGCCATGTATGATGATGCCTAAATGTACACCATAGCAGGCAGGAGTGATTCATCATTGCACACACAATTGAATTGTAGGTTAAGGGCCAGTTCAATTCCGCCTTTTTAGGGCTTATTGTCAAAATAAGCCATAAAAGATGTAAAGAAATTTCGCTTTGGAGGGGGGGGGGGTGTTTCGGGTAGAACCTCACTAAAAATTGAAGGGAAGGGGAATAGTGAAATGACTCTGTTGTCTGCCTATATTACACTCAAAATGCAACTGCTGACGCCCGTGTCACACCTGACCCTCAAGTAAAAACAAACATGCAAGCGTTCATTGCCCTGCCCGCTTGCATGTCCTCTCCCCTTTCCCTCTACCTCGATCCCCTGCCTGCAGCAATAAGGTTCCTCCAGCGAGCCGTTGCCACTGTTCCCATCTGGCCTGGTCCTCGACGATGCTCTGTCCAGCTAGGCTACATGGCCGACAGGTAGGGGCAAATCTCCCTGGCTGCCCCTCCCTCTGGCGCCGCCCCTCATTCTCATGGTCTCCAGTAGCTGCTCCACTGTGGTTCGTCCAACACACTACTCTAGCGGCCACTGCACAACTACGGCTGATGCCACACTATGGCAGAAGGCACCTTATTCCCCCTCCCCTCCTCCCAGGCCGTGGCCTTGAGGTGCTGTTGAAGGATGAGCTCATTCAACAAGGTGAGGATTTCCTCTATTTTTTTGCCAAATTTTCATTCTGATCCACTATACGATGAATTGCTATGAGATGCTTCTGCTGCTGCTATATGATGCATTGCTATGAGCTGCTCCTACTGCTGTTATATGATGAATTGCTATGAGCTGCTGCTGCTATATGATGAATTGCTATGAGCTGCTTCTGCTATATGATGAATTGCTATGAGCTGCTGCTGCTGCTATATGATGAGTTGCTATAAGCTGCTCCTGCTGATGCTATATGATGAATTGCTATGAGCTTCTCCTCCTGCTGCTATATGATGAATTGCTATGAGCTGCTCCTGCTGCTGCTATATGATGAATTGCAATGAGCTGCTCCTGCTGCTGCTATATGATGAATTGCTATAAGCTGCTGCTGGTATATGATGAATTGCACACTGCTGCTGCTGTATGATGAGTTGCTATAAGCTGTTGCTGCCGCTATATGATGCTTTCAGGTGGTGCTGCTATATGATAATAACTAGCCACTTGGACCATTGAATTTCAATAAATAATTGTTCTTCATTTAAATGTTGGTCACGCGTTCTTCGTTTAAATTAGGCAATGGGATCTCTATGGAAAACATTGACCAAAGTAGATTATGCGAAGTAGATGGTATCTTTGTATTTGCATTTTGACCAAATAGTGATGGTCTGTTTTCCTATCATATTAATTACTGCACTGGGTTCAATTTGTGATGTTTGCAAGTCAAATTAACTTTCATATGGGCAACAAAATAAAAAAATATAATGCAATCTAGACTTTTCACTGATCATACCAAAGATAAGCTGAAAACGCAACGAAAAAAACTGGTTGGCTTATTACGTGGAGCTTATATTCACAGGTGCTTATTTTCTTAGGATAACTCGTAATAACTGTCCCTAAGAAACTTGGCCAATAGAACTGACATACAAATAACATGTCATGATGATTGCAGTGGAGTGACGTACCATAGCACACTGTATAGGCTCACCGCTGCCTCTCCTTTTTTTTGCGATGTTCCATGAAATTGCCACATACATCTTGTACTTTTTCATTGTGTAACCCTATCTGCAAGTTGACATGGCGAATTTCAGTCATCTCTACATGATAATACATTGCATATCCCTTGTGCATATTTAAACCAACAATTAATGATTGTGTGCGTAGTATAAACTAGCCATGACTCTGTGTGCTGGACTAGTAGGCACTCTAAGGGAGCCTAATGTAGTGCACTAGAATTCCTACATGCCACCTACGATTTTGTATAATGTACCACCTCTGTTCCTAAATATATGTCTTTGTAGAGATTCCAGTATGGACCACATACAAATGTATATAGATGCATTTTCAAGTGTAGATTCACTCATTTTGCTCCATATGTAGCCTATAGTGGAATCTCTAGAAAGAGTTATATTTAGGAACGGAGGTACGAGGTAGTATCACGTATGACATCTAGATATCTAATTTAGCAGCCAGTAATAGAAATCATTGTCTGCACAAAGGGATTACTGGTCGAAATCCTAGCAAAGCACGCTGGCAGGCACAGAACAATACAAGAGAGAGAGAGAGAGAGACGCACTTACAAGATCATAGCAATGCCTCAGTCCAGGATCTTGGTTGGCCAAGCTGTTAGATCCAGAAGAAACATCATCCTTGTAGTTTTTGCCAGCTGCATAACAGGTAACAGCGACCTGTTAGTATATTTGAAGTACATCGGGCAGGTGATGCTGGACGGGTTTAAAGGTGACAAGTACCTAGGCCATGGCGGGTTCTTGGCATCTTGCCAGACGGTGGGAATCAGGTTAGAAACGTCAAGGGTGATGACGCTGCGCTGGCTGTCGGGGTCCGGTAAGGAGATATAGAACCGTCGAGTAGGGTGTTTGTGGAGCGGCTCCGGTAGGGTGGACTACGGTGTGGGCAAAGCGGATTTGTGGCGGTGGACGAGGGCGTAGGTGAAGCTGCTCCTGTGGTTGGGTTAAGGATGGTGTCGACGATGCGGATCTGTGGTCGTGGACAGGGCGTCAGAAGTTGCTCTGGTGGTTAGGTTAAGGATGGTGTCGATGATGCAGATCTGCGGCCATGTACGGGGCGTCAGAAGCTGCTCCGGTAGGTTGGATGATGGTGCGAGGAAGCGGATCTGAGGCCATGGACTTGTGAGCTGGCAAAGCGGCCCTGGTAGGGTTGAGAATGGTATAGGCGAAGCTACTCCAGTAGGGCTAACGATGGTGTCGGTGAAGCGGCTCCGGTAGGGTTGAGTAAGGTGTCGGCTAAGAGGATCGGAGGCCGTCGACGAGGGCGTCGGTGGGGCGACTCCGGGGGGTGTGGACGAAGCATCTCCGGTGGGGAGTACGAATGAGCCGCTGCAGATGCGCGACGGTTGACTAGAGTACCGGCGAAGCAGATCTGGCGCCGTGGACAAGGCCGACACTGAATGGGCTGTGGTATAGTGGTGGATGAGCAGTCTACTTGTTTCTAGGGGAGGTGGGAGGGGTAGATGCGGAAGCAGAAGCAGATCCGGCGAGGTGGACGCCGCTGGCAGTGAATGGGCTCTGGTACACTGGTGGATGAGCAGTCTAGGGTTTTGAGAGGGGAGGGGAGAAATGCCGATGAAGTATGTACGGCGTGACGTAAGATGCTCTAGTGCTGTGGAGTTAGTCGTTTTTGCGGGAGGTGGAGAGGAAATGGGGGTGCCGTGTAGTGGGGGGAACCGGAAGTTACCAAAGCAGCCCCGACCTATTATGTAGATGCGGGCGCTATTGTAACTGTTGGTTTCCGTGCACCAAGGGCAAAAGGGGAATTTCGGGTGCTAAAGACTAAGGTGGCGGAAATTTTAGAAGGAGCCGGGAGATTTTGCCGCCCGCGGGATCGTCCGTATCCAGTTTCAACTAATTTTTGACCGTGCTAGCGGGAAGGTCATGCTAGACTGTGTACACGGGGCACGTGTCAGCAGTTAATAACTGGTGCAGTGGCGGAGACAGGGGGACCAGCAGGGGCCATGGCCCCCCTGACATGAGGAGTTTGCTGCTAATTCACTAATGAACAGTGCGTAATTAGCAATGTTTTGATGCTTAAAGTCTATTTTTTCTATGCTTTGGCCCTCCCCAACCTATTTTGACTGCAATCGGCCACCCTGATTCAAATTTCCTGGCTCGGGATGATGCGCCGATAACTTGGACATTCACACGGGCGCGGCCAATCATACGGGTGTAGTGGCGCGTTCACAAAAAAGGGATCAAATGCTCAGCCTATGTATTTCTTGTGTAAATAGATAATTTAGAGCCATTGGTTATTTACTTTAAACATAATGCATTCACGTGTTAGTGTAGAGGTGCACAAAAAGAAATGGATATTGTAGTCCGCTACTTAAAAGTGTTACCTCATATGATTACATAGCCTCCATTTCATAAATTTCGTACCCGTTGAATTCATATATGAATATTACATATATTACTTCATAATAGAACCTTAAATCATTCAAGACTAATGAATTTGAATGCAAGAGTAACAATGGTGCATGTACATGATAGCTACATTGGTTGTTTGAAGAAACATCACTATAACTTTGGAATGCACAACTGAAAAGGTTTATTTAAATAGAAAAAATGTGATATGTGAGTGTCCAATCTTTATAGCATTGAAACGATATTATACCTTTGGCCATGATACGAAGTAGATATTGATTTATGTTTAAGCGATGCACGTCCACGATCGCTAGATAATGATACGTGAATGAATTGTGCAATCTCTCTCGCACGCATACATATCTCATTTCCCTGTGGGCATCGAAATCACACACGTGCACTTTGTGTATTTCTCTCCTTCCGTCAAGGTTAGAATTCGTCTTTCTACCCCGTCCTACAAGTCTCTCACACAGAAGCACACACGCTCTCTCTGTCTAACACGCCCACCCCTTCAATTCTTCCCACCCACAACCACTAATGTCCCAAAGTATAATAATGTCTCTCACACATATGCCTAAGGTTAACTCGAGTTTCAGAACCATATGAATACATACAATGGGATTCCAGCAGAGCAACTTTTGTTTTGAGATTTCGCTCTCTCTCTCTCTCTCTCTCTCTCTCTCTCTCTCTCACACACACACACACACACACACACACACACACACACACGCACGCACGGACGCACGCGCACATTATTTATTGCTTCATTTTTTCCGGCACTTGCATGCACACCGTTTGTTTATCTTCATGATGCTTTAAGTATGCCTCGCACAAATGCTATCTACCTATCCCTTAATATAGCTAGATATGTGTCACACGAAATCCTTCTCCCTACTAACAAGATGCCCATGCGTTGCACGGAACATCAAGATGCATTTGTATGAGTAGTTTATCTTGTGGGAGAAAAGGATGAACGAGGGAATGCCTTATTTGCAAATGCGGAGAGGGGTGTGGGTATCTTTTTGCAAAATTGCCATAGTTTCCTTCATATCCGTCGGATATAAATCAGATGGCCTATATTGCAGGATGGCAGGAACACCATCATCACCAACTCTGTTTTTTATAAGAGTAGAGATATGTGAGTGTCACTGCCCCTCCCCACACCCACCCACACACACACACTTCCCAACACCGAAGGAGTAGGGTGACACCTCGATCTTGATACTAATCCATCGACTGACTTCTATCTGAAACACACACACACTACCTGACACCGAAGGAGTAGGGTGGCACCTCGATCTTGATAGTAATCTATCTACTCCTCTTTCAAACACACACACACTCGCTAGTTGTGCCTCTATGCCTACCGCGCACACTCTCGATATGTCTTTCTCTCCCTCCCCCTCCCCCACCCCAACAATGACAGCAGAAGGGTGACAACTCGATATGATCGTAATCTGTCAATTGGTTTCTCTCTCAAACATTGTGTCTCTGTGCCTCGCTCAGTAGCCCCCTCGATATGTAGACTTCTCGCGCGTGCACATCTGTAGTGAAGATGACGTTGAACCCAGTGTGCCTTGTTTTTACCGGCCTCATGTGATAGTTTTCACCCTGTTTTCTGTTAATTAACAAGGCAACATTTTCTTTGTTACTACTAGTGAATCTAAAATCATTCGGGGCAGATATAAAATATATCACTTCAACCCAATTATCGCAGTAACTATTTTAAAAGAAACTAGCTAGATGCCCGTGCGTTGCACGGAACATCAAGATGCATTTGTACGAGTAGTTTATCTTGTGAGAGAAAAGGATGAACGAGGGAAGGCCTTATTTGCGAACATGGAGAGGGGTGTGGGTATATTTTTGCAAAATTGCCATAGTTTCCTTCCTATCTGTTAGACATAAATCCGATGGCCTATATTGCAGGATGGCACGCACACCATCATCACCAACTCTGTTTTCTACTCCCTCCGTTCCTAAATACTCCTCCGTCCGAAAATACTTGTCATCAAAATTGATAAAAAGATATGTATCTAAAACTAAAACACGTATAGATACATTTCCTTTTATCCATTTTGATGACAAGTATTTCCAGACGGAGGGAGTATTTGTCTTTTTAGAGATTTCAACAAGTGACTAGATACGGAGCAAAATGAGTGAATCTACACTCTAAAATATGTCTACATACACATCCGTATGTGGTAGTCCATTTGAAATCTGAAAAAGACAAATATTTAGGAACATATGGAGTATAAGAGTAGACATGGAGATATATCTCCAACATGGTCTACAACAAAAATGTGTTGGACTGGTTAGCGCCGGATGCTCGCAACGCGATGACATGAGTTCGAATTCTGTCTTTAACTTTAAATTTTTATATTATATATTACTTATTTAATATATACTTCTTTCGCTACTGTACTGATAGTGGAACCCACAGAGTACTTAGAATACAAGATTAACGATACACTTGTTTCTTTTTAACTTTCTGTACGAAGTTGTAGCCACCCTGCAAGTCACGTGTACACTGTACATGGAATTAACATTTTATAGAGGGACAATCATACACGCAATTATCTCAAATGGATTGGATGTCACTCTATTATTTCCAGCATAAGAGCATCTCCAACGGCAGCCGGCAAATTTCCTCCCGCTTCCTTCCGTGGAGGATGACATCAAACGCCAGCGGCATACATTTTCACAACTCTAACCAACTAGATGGAATTCGTGCAAACACGAACTGATTTGATATAAGCATGAAGGATTTCGTATAAAAAAGCCAGATATTCATATAAACATGATGGATTTCATTACATTTACATGAACTAAGCGGTGCCAATCCGGCTCTCTTGGTATAATTAATACTCCCTTCGTCCGGAAATACTTGTCCTAGAAATGGATGTATCTAGACATATTTTAGTTATAGATACATACAATTTATCCATTCTTAGAACAAATATTTCCCGCCAGCTGGAGAGGGAGCACATAATCTAAATGGACGCCCGCGGATCCCTTTGTCTTCCTCATGTCCATCAGACACTTGAGGGGTCGACGAAGGTCCTCGGAAGAGACGAAGCAGCAAAGAAACCACCTGAATGCATAGTCACCTCCTCGGCGGTGGCCTTCATGGGTCCCAAGTGGCGGCGGCCTTCCGTGTTCTACTTCTCCTCGATGATGGCAGAGGACACGGAGAAGCTGCCCACCGACTCGTCGCTCTCCACGCACCCGGCTTTTGTCTCTGCCTGCATGCCACTGCTACAGGAACGGGAGGCGTGCCCACAGACATGGGAGGTGTGGCCACCGCAGACACTGGTGGCGCAGTACGATGCGGCAGCGATGACGCCCGTACTGGTGCGCTCGCCTCCATACCGGCATGGAGCAACTCGCCACTCCTCATCGAGCTGAACTGGAGTGGCGAGTTGCTGAACCACACGCCTGCTTGGGGCGGCAACTGGCTCCGTCGGGCCAAGCGAGGTTGGTGAAGCACCGAGCGGCCTCGCCCGTATCCGGAGGGCTCGGCGGGCCACCCAGCCGGGTAATATGCCGGAGAATGGCTCCTCGGAAGCCGTCGGAAGAGTGGAGAAAAGGTGAAGGAGGAGATGGGGTGGGTGGTGGGGGGGGTGCGATTCTTGCTCGCTATCTGTCTGGCCTCATGTAAATAGAGGGCAGACGGTAGGAGCTTGGCTGGCGTCTGGCCTCATTTAAAGTGAGGGCGGACGGGAGGAGCTCGGCCGGTGTTGCGTTTAATTCCGGCCCGCTCATGAACGGACATGTGGCCGGAGTATGATTCTCGGTTTGCATGCGGGTTTAACGGAGGGGTTTGATGGAGGCGAGGAGGCGTGTTCAGCTGGGCGTGCAGCGGGCGGCGCAGCACTATTCTATTTGACAGCAGTAATGAGCCATCAAATCACAAAGGCCCTCGCCTCTCATGAAACCGACAAAGCTAGACTGCCCTGCCCTCTAGCCTTTTAAAAAATGTATACTTTTGTACAGTAGTAGTATCGATGGATTGCGCCATGGAGCAAAACTTGAAATTAAAAAAAGGTGGTACATATAGAGAGCGCTCGTCGCCAAATTATGCATATAGTACTATTAAAAAAGCTAGTACGTGCTTAAATGGGGTGCTAAATTCTATTAAAGAAATACTAGTATGTATGTAACATAGTTCTGCTGGGGGCTCAGAACAACACACCCCTCAAATGAAACTAAGCACACCTAAAATTAAACTATGCAACTAATCCAATAGACACTGCATGGGAACCACCATGAGCAACAACACTGCCACCTTACTCGGAGTCCTCGTCCATGTCCTCGACTTCGTGCTTGTCCCTCTTCCTCTTGGCTGATACTTCTTTGCTTGAACCGCACACTTGGCTCTTACTCTTCATCCAACCCTTGTAGATATTGAAACAAAGGTAGCCATCCATTGCAGTGTAGTGGATGTGGTCTATATCTAGTACATTCCGCTGCCATGCATGACGATGAAACGTGTAATGAGGTTTCTCCAGTTTACCGTACGAAGGATGAACCAGGGCTCCTGCCAGGGTCAGCATTGAAAGGGTGGCCACTGGAGGGCAGTAGCCGATTCTTCTGGAGGTTGAAGGGGTTACCTACAACGAGGCCATTCCGACCCAGGACTCTTTTGTCGTTCGTAAAGTCTATAGTAACGAATTTGACTAGGTCGCTCTTGAGGAAGTTCTTAAAATCTTGGCATTCAACGTCGGCATGGCATATGTGGTAGACCAAGCATAAGTCATGCACGCAAACCTAGATCACGGCGGGCTTCTTCCACTCTTCCTCCTTTAGATCCTTCTCTCGTCCCAGGACTGTGGTGTAGTCAACATCTAGCCCAGCGACCCACTCATCATCTGAGTTTTCGAACATGCGTCTGAAGCGAGCAAGGCATCCTTTCACCATCGTGGAAGAACGGGTGTAGATGACGTCGAACTCATCGCTAGTGATGGTTCTAACCTTGTACTCACCGCCGATCATGGAGATTTGGGACGCCATGGATTTGGGAGGAAGGTTAGGATTAGTGGAACTGCCATAATGTGAAAGGACGGGACGACTAGGAACAAACCGCCATAATATTAAAGGACGTGCGGGGACGAGTAGGAGCAAACTGCCAGCGTGTGAATGGCAGGGTAGTGGCTTTCCATTCTCCCATGATACGAGCTTCCGAGAGCCCTTGGATCTGAGATCGAACGGTTGCATGGCGTGATTCTAGATCTATGGGTGAATATCCTATCCTGGAGGATTATTCTGCAAATTTTCAGCAACTTAGCATGCGACCGTTCGATCTCAGATCCAAGGGCTGCTAGCAGCCCGTATCATGGTCGCACCTACCACGACCGCCGCGTCGCTCGCGCGGTCGCACCCATGGAGATTTAACACGGTGCGTTAGGCTATCTGATGTTGGCATGTCATACATAGTCATTGATAACCCACAAGTGTAGGGGATCGCAATAGCTTTCGAGGGTAAGGTATTCAACCCAAATTTATTGATTCGACACATGGGGAGCCAAAGAATATTCTTGAGTATTAGCAGTTGAGTTGTCAATTCAACCACACCTGGATAACTTAGTATCTGCAACAAAGTATTTAGTAGCAAAGTAGTATGATAATAAAGGTAACGGTGGCAAAAGTAAAGATAATTGTTTTTGGGTTTTTGTAGTAGATGTAACAGTAGCAACAGAAAAGTAAATAAGCGAAGAACAATATATGCAAAGCTCGTAGGCAATGGATCAGTGATGGATAATTATGCCAGATGCGATTCCTCATGTAATAGCTATAACATAGGGTGACACAGAACTAGCTCCAGTTCATCAATGTAATGTAGGCATGTATTCCGTAAATAGTCATACGTGCTTATGAAAAAGAACTTGCATGACATCTTTTGTCCTACCCTCCTGTGGCAGCGGGGTCCTAGCGGAAACTAAGGGATATTAAGGCCTCCTTTTAATAGAGAACCGGAACAAAGCATTAGCACATAGTGAATACATGAACTCCTCAAACTACGGTCATCACCGAGAAGTATCCCGATTATTATCACTTCGGGGTTGTCGGATCATAACACATAATAGGTGACTATAGACTTGCAAGATAGGATCAAGAACACACATATATTCACGAAAACATAATAGGTTCAGATCTGAAATCATGGCACTCGGGACCTAGTGACAAGCATTAAGCATAGCAAAGTCATAGCAACATCAATCTCAGAACATAGTGGATACTAGGGATTAAACCCTAAGAAAACTAACTTGATTGCATGGTAAATCTCATCCAACCCATCACCGTCCAGCAAGCCTACGATGGAATTACTCACGCACGTCGGTGATCATCATGAAATTGTTGATGGAGGATGGTTGATGATGACGACGGCGACGAATCCCCCTCTCCGAAGCCCCGAACGGACTCCAGATCAGCCCTCCCAAGAGAGATTAGGGCTTGGCGGCGGCTCCATGTTGTAAAACGCGATGAAACTTTCTCTCTGATTTTTCTCCCCGAACGTGAATATATGGAGTTGGAGTGGAGGTCGGTGGAGGTCCAGGGGGGCCACGAGATAGGGGGGGCACCCCCCTGTCTCATGGACAGGCCCTGGGCCCCCTGGTGTATTTCTTTCGTCCAGAAATTCTTATTAATTCCAAAAAGTGCCTCCGTGGATTTTCAGGACATTCTGAGAACTTTTCTTTTCTACCATAAAACAACATCATAGCAGTTCTGCTAAAAACATCGTCAGCCCAGGTTAGTTTCATTCAAATCATGCAAGTTAGAGTCCAAAACAAGGGCAAAAGTGTTTGGAAAAGTATATACGTTGGAGATGTATCAACTCCCCCAAGTTTAAACCTTTGCTTTTCCTCAAGCAATTCAGTTGATAAACTGAAAGTGATAAAGAAAAACTTTTACAAACTCTATTTGCTCTTGTTGGTGTAAACATGAAAAGCCAGCATTCCAGTTTCAGTAAATATTATGAACTGACCATACTCACAATAACACTTAGGTCTCACAATTACTCATATCAATAGCATAATCAGCTAGCGAGCCATAATAATAAAACTCAGATGACAACACTTTCTCAAAATAATCATAACATGATATAACAAAATGGTATCTCGCTAGCCCTTTCTGAGACCGCAAAACATAAATGCAGAGCACCTTTAAAGTTCAAGGACTGACTAAACATTGTAATTCATGGTAAAAGAGATCCAGTCAAGTCATGCCCAATATAAACCAATATTAATGAATGCAAATGACAGTGTGCTCTCCAGTGGGTGCTTTTAATTAGAAGGGTGATGACTCAACATAAAAGTAAATAGATAGGCCCTTCACAGAGGGAAGCAGGGATTTATAGAGGTGCTAGAACTCGATTTTAAAATAGAGATTGAATAACATTTTGAGCGGCATACTTTTGTTGTCAACGCAACAACTATGAGATGGTTGTATCTTCCATACTACATGCATTATAGGCAGTTCCCAAACAGAATGGTAAAGGTTTATACTCCCCCAACCACCAACAAGCATCAATCCATGGCTTTCTCGAAACAACGAGTGCCTCCAACTAACAACAGCCCTGGGGGAGTTTTGTTTAATTATTTTGATTTGCTTTGATCTTTTTGGATCATGGGACTGGGCATCCCGGTTACCGGCCCTTTCTCGTGAATGAGGAGCGGACTCCACTCCTCTTGAGAATAACCCACCTAGCATGGAAGATATAGGCAGCCCTAGTTGAAACACGAGCTGCTCGAGCATACAAAACAAAATTTCATTTGAAGGTTTGGAGTTTGGCACATACAAATTTACTTGGAACGGCAGGTAAATACCGCATATAGGAAGGTATAGTGGACTCATATGGAACAACTTGAGGTTTAAGGAGTTTGGATGCACAAGCAGTATTCTCGTTTAGTACAGGTGAAGGCTAGCAAAAGACTGGGAAGCGACCAACTGAGAGAGCGACAACAGTTGTAAACATGCATTAAAATTAATTTACACCGAGTACAAGCACGAGTAGGATATAATCCACCATGAACATAAATATCGTGAAGACTATGTTGATTTGATTCAACTACATGCGTGAACATGTGCCAAGTCGAGTCACTCAATTTATTCAAAGGAGGATTCCATCCCATCATACCACATCATAATCATTCTAATAGCATGTTGGCACGCAAGGTAAACCGTTATAACTCATAGCTAATCAAGCATGGCACAAGCAACTATAATCTCTAAATGTCATTGCAAACATGTTTACCTCATAATAAGCTGACTCAGAAATGATGAACTCATCATATTTACAAAAACAAGAGAGGTCGAGTTCATACCAGCTTTTCTCATCCCAATAAGTCCATCATATATCATCATTATTACCTTTCACTTGCACGACCGAATGATGTGTATAATAATAAGAGTGCACATGCATTGGACTAAGCTGGAATCTGCAAGCATTCAACTCAAAAGAGAAGACAAGGTAATATGGGCTCTAAGTTAAATAAACAATCATGCATATGAGAGCCACTAAACATTTTCAATATGGTCTTCTCGACCCCCAAAGGAAAGAAAAGAAAATAAAACTATTTACACGGGAAAGCTCCCAACAAGTAAGAAGAAGAACTAGAAATCTTTTTGGGTTTTCATTTTAATTTCTACTACAAGCATGGAAATTAAACTAACTATTTTTTTGGTTTTTCTTAAGGTTTATCAAACACACAAGAAGAAAACTAGAAAAAGAAATTTAAACTAGCATGGATAATACAATGAAAGAGTATGAGCACCGATGACTAATGTGTGAACATGAATGTAAAGTCAGTGAGAAATACGTACTCCTCCAAGCTTAGGCTTTTGGCCTAAGTTGGTCTAGTACCAAGGACCGCCTGGCTAATATCCATAAGTGAAACTGGGGTCGTACTGAGATGTAGCAGCAACCGTCTCCTGAGCAGCAGCGTGTTGGCGAGATGCCTCCTCTCCCCTCTCGTGTTCAGCTGCTTCCTCCCTGGTGACAACATATCTTCCTTTTGCCTGATAATCAAAAAGGTAGGGAGCATGAAGAGTAACAGGGACGGCACTGCGTCTATCATAGATTAGTCGATAATGGAGGAATTGTTCATTCCTCGCAAGATATTGATGATTGAACATAGCTTCTTTATCCAAATAAACATGAGGTAAAATCATATCCCCCTCTCGTGGGGCTATATTAAGATAATTAGCCACACGGGTTGCATAAATTCCTCCAAATAAATTTCCCTTTCTACTATTATTCTGCAACCTATGTGCAACTATTGCCCCCAAGTTATAACCTTTATAACCTAACACACCACTCTTGAGGACACACAGATCAGGCACACACATGTGACATGCTTCATCCTTACCGTTAATGCATCTACCAATAAAGAGAGCAAAATAATGCATGGCAGGAAAATGAATGCTCCCTATGGTAGCTTGTGCTATGTCCCTAGATTCTCCCACAGTAATACTAGCAAGAAAATCTCTAAATTCAGATTTGTGAGGATCATTAATATTACCCCACTACGGGAGTTTGCAAGCAGTTGTGAAATCCTGTAAATCCATTGTATAAGATGTATCATAAATATCAAATATGACACTAGGAGAATTACACGCAGAGTTATATTTGAACCTCCGCACAAAAGAATCAGTCAATTGATAGTACTAAGGACACTTATCTTGTAAGAAGTCCTCCATCTCGGCATTACGCACATGCACGTCAAATTCCTCCTTGAAGCCTGCTTCGACCATAAAATCATTGGATGGCCACTCACACGCTCGTACATCCGCGTCCCTCGGCAATTCAACATCTTGCTCACATATAGCAATCCTTGGCCCTTTCTTTGCCGAGGAACCACCTTGGTACATTATTCTAAGCATAATTCTTTTTCTGAAAATTTCTGAAATTTTAGTAACTTCAAAATAAAAGTGAATAAAACTAAACAAGATTGGTAGCAACTACTCCTACAAGTGCCTAGAGCCTATATCATGCATTGGAATTGCTTGAGACCTCTTAAATTTAACATGCAAGCTTAAGAACATGGTCACCTATGCAGCAAAAATTTGTAATGAATAAAGCACTAGAACAAAAACTAATTGGACCAATGGAGGAGTCAAATACCAAGCAACAATCTCCCAAAGCAGTTTTGTGAATGGAGCTTTGAGCAAGGTGATCAAAAATCGTAGCAAAATGAGCTAGAACTCATGCTTGAGCTGGATGGGGATTTTTTTGGGTAGAAGATGAAGTGTGTGGGTGCTGGCATAAGTGGAGGGGGGCCACCAGGGGCCCACGAGACAGGGGGCGCGCCCTCTACTCTCGTGGCCTGATGCTTGCCCCTCATGCAGTGTATTCAGTGCCTAAAATCCTCAAATATTCCAGAAAAAATCATACTAAATTTGCAGGGCATTTGGAGGACTTTTATTTTCGGACTATTTTTTAATGCACGGATAAATCAGAAAACAGACAGATAATGCTATTTTTGCTTTATTTATTCTAAATAACAGAAATTAAAAAAAGGGTACAGAAGGTTGTGCCTTCTAGTTTCATCCATCTCGTGATCATCAAAATGAATCCACTAACAAGGTTCATCAAGTCTTGTTAACAAACTCATTCCGAATAACATAGAATCGGAGAAATTTCGAATAACATTAAGTTACCTCAACGGGGATATGAAAATCCCCAACAATAAGAATATCATACTTTTTCTTGACAGTAGGGAGAGGAAATTTGAAACCTCCAATAATAATAGTTGGAACTTCTCCAATAGAGTTGATGCTATGAACTTGAGATTGTTTCCTCGAAAAGTGTACCGTATGCTCATTACCATTAACATGAAAAGTGACATTGCCTTTGTTGCAATCAATAACAGCCCTTGCAGTATTAAGAAAAGGTCTACCAAGGATAATAGACATACTATCGTCCTCGGGAATATCAAGAATAACAAAGTCCGTTAAGATAGTGACATTTGCAACCACAATAGGCACATCCTCACAAATACCGACAGGTATAGCAGTTGATTTATCAGCCATTTGCAAAGATATTTCAGTAGGTGTCAACTTATTCAATTCAAGTCTACGATATAAAGAGAGAGGCATAACACTAACACCGACTCCAAGATCACATAAAGCAGTTCTAACATAATTTCTTTTAATGGAGCATGGTATAGTTGGTACACCCGGATCTCCAAGTTTCTTTGGTATTCAACCCTTAAAAGTGTAATTGGCAAGCATGGTGGAAATTTCAGCTTCCGGTATCTTTCTTTTATTTGTGATGATATCCTTCATATACTTAGCATAGGGATTTACTTTGAGCATATCAGTTAAGCGCATATATAAGAAAATAGGTCTAATCATTTCAGCAAAGCGCTCAAAATCCTCATCATCCTTTGTCTTGGATGGTTTAGGAGGAAAGGGCATGGGTTTCTGAACCCATGGTTCTCTTTCTCTACCATGCTTCCTAGAAACAAAATCTCTCTTTTTTGACTGTACACAATAGGGCAAAACCCCACTGCAATTATTATTATTATTATAAAAGATAAAAAGAGAGTTCAAACATACAAGCCTTGAGATAAGGCCCAAAGAAGGAAAACTAGTCTAAAAAGGCCAACAACTAGTAAACTAAAAAAACTAAAGAAACTAAAAAGACTACAAAAATTACAGGACAAGGGTGTCCAACCAGGAAAAGGAAGAAGCTGAAAACTTCTCCTTAATTCTGAATTTGAGTAGGTGTAGTTCTGAGAGGAAGATGAACTTCCATCTGTCAATGCTGGTTGGAATGTTATTGAAAATCTTATCATTCCTGACTATACAAATGGCCCAAGATGCAATGATAATGATCTCCATGGAAAAAGGTTGATCTATGTTGCTCCTTAAGTCTGGAATGGCTTCCATGATGGAGAGGTTTCTTTGTCTATTAGGGCAGAGTAAATCCCAGCAAGGAGAAGCAAAAGGGCAGGTCCAAAATAGGTGTTGAAGTGTTTCTTCCTGCTGGCAGTTGAGAGTAGCACAATTATAATTGCCAAGATGAAAAGTTTTCCTTCTTAGCGGATTCCTGGTATTGAGTATATCATGAAGAAGTCTCCAAAAGAAGACCTTGTGTTTTGGCTGGGCAGAACATTTCCAAATCCAGTTGAACTGTGCTGGTATAATTTTTACACCTATCAAAATTTTGTATGCTTTAGCCACAGAGAAAATATTATTACCCCACATATAACTCCAAGTATCCAAGTGCTCATTGGATGCAGATCTTCTGAGGGAGTCACAAATCTCTTCCATCAGCTCAAATTCCAGAAAAGCCTCCTGAGTCAGTGGTAGGTGAAATAAATCTTCTAGGTATTCAAACATAAGAACATTTTGCACTGAAAGGTTCTGATCTCTGACAAAGGAGTAAAGATGAGGAAATAATTGATTCAGGCAAGTAGTGTGCGAGAGGTCAGAACAAAACAGAGCAGATTTACCATCACCTATTGTGCATCTTGCCATGGATTTGTAACTATCAATGAGCCTCAAGTTACATTTCCACCAGAATGACCCTTCCCAAATTTGTCCTGGTAGGATGCCATTGTCATAATAAGCTTCCCAAATGAGATTGACCCATGGGATGTTTTCTCTATTGTAGAACTTGTGGAGGTTTTTCAGCAGAAGGGCTTGGTTTTGAACAAAGATGTTCATAACTCCAAGGCCACCCTGATTTTTGGGCCTAGAAACAGTGGACCAAGCTACCAAAGCTGGTCTGTGATCCTCCAAATCTGGTCCCCTCCAAAGGCAGTGCCTCAAGTATTTATTAACCTGGTTTTTGATAGTTATAGGAACATCAAGACAACCCATGAAGTATATAATAAGAGAATTTAGCACTGACTTGACCAGTAGTAACCTGCCAGCAAGAGTCATAAAAGAAGATAGGCCCACCAATTTTTTTGCAATTCTGCTCACTAAAGGCAAACACTGTTCAACTGTTGGTTTTTGAAGCCCTAAAGGCATGCCCAGGTAAGTGAAGGGGAATGATCCTTTCAAATAGTTCAATGTACCAGTCAATATTTCCATTTTTTCATCACTCACATTGATCGGTATCAGATTTGATTTGCAATAGTTGACCTTTAATCCAGTAGCATCTGCAAATGTGTGAAAAAGGGCTTTAAGACAATGGAGTTGTGGGGCATCAGCTTGCATGAGAATCAGGGTATCATCTGCATACTGTACTATGGAAAAATCTAGACATGACTGTACTTGCAAAGGTGGAGTGAGAAGACCCAAGTTCATTGCTCTGTTCATGATTGACTGAAGGAGGTCTGCAGCCAGCACAAAAAGAAGGGGAGAGAGAGGATCCCCTTGTCTTACACCTCTCAGGCAATAAAACTTTTTCCCAGGAATGCCATTGAGAAGCACTTGTGATGAATCAGAAGTAAATAGCATTTTAATCCATCCAATCCATCTTTCTCCAAAACCCTTTGCTCTGAGGATATCAATGATTGTAGAATGTTCAATGAGGTCAAATGCCTTTTCAAAATCTAGTTTCAGCACCACAATTTCCTCCTTTGACTTGTGGCATTGATGGAGGTACTCATAAGCCCAACCAAGACAGTCATGAATAGCTCTTTCCTTAAGGAAGCCATACTAATTTATATGAACCATTTTGAGGATCACTTTCTGTAACCTGTTTGCAAGCAATTTTGGTGATGAGTTTGAGGCAGCAATTGAGTAAAGATATAGGTCTGAAATCATTAGCAGTACTGGGAGAAGGTCCCTTGGGAACTAGAGTTATGAAAGAAGTGTTGATGCTCTCTAGAGAAATTTGCCCAGCATAGAACTCATGTATCAGTCTAGTGACATCAGGTTTTATAATATCCCAACAGCTCTTAAAAAACTCATTGTTAAAACCATCAGGTCCAGGAGACTTTTCTGGAGGCAATTGCTTGACAACTTCATTGATTTCTTCCTCAGTGAAAGGAGTTTCTAGCTGTTCAAAGTCTAAAGGACTAGCTTGATGTTGCAGTAGAGAAGGCTAATGAAAGTGCATAGTGGTTTGCTGTGACCTTCCTAATCTGCTCTTGAAGGCATTCCACAGCAGGGCAGATTTCCCTGCATGGTCTGTTATTTCCACTTGATCCTCATTTTTAGCATAGCAATGTGATTATGCCTGTGATTTATAGAAGCCTTTGTATGAAATTTTTTGGTGTTTTCATCACCAAACTTAACACCCTTGATCTTACCTCTCTGCTTCCAATAGATTTTTTGGTTTTTCAGCAATATGACCAATTGTTCTTTTATAATCACCCTGCAATTTCACTCAAAATATCCCAAGTCTCTGAATTCTTCAAACAAGTCAAACAAGAAAATAACCTCATTAATTGCAGCAATTTTGGATTTCAGGCAAGACATGTTTTTGGCCCAAAGTTTGTGAGCCCTTCTAAGGTTTTTGAACTTGGCATTTAGGCTTTTTGCTGCATCAAGATTACCCACAGGAATATTCCAGGCTGCAGATACAACCTCTTTAATGTCTGAGTGCTTTAACCAGTAATTTTCAAATCTGAAGACCCTGGCCTTTGGAATAGAAGTCCCAATTTTGATTACACATGGAAGATGATCTGAGATAGGCCTGGAAAGAGGCATAGCAACTATATCAAGATAAGCAGTCATCCAAGAGGCAGAGGTGAAGAACCAATCCAGCTTTTCCAACAAAGGACTCTGTTGCATGTTACTCCAGCTGTTTTTTCTGCCATGTAGAGGGAGCTCAATTAAACCCAGATTACTGATGGCTTCATTAAAGAGAAGCATTTCATTAACATCCCCACCAGGTCTGTTTCTATCAGTAGGAGCCCTAATAAAGTTGAAATCTCCAACTAGAATCCAATTTGTGTCCAGAGGCATATGTATGTTGGAAAACCAATTTATAAATTCAAGTTTGTCTGCTTGCACACAAGGCCCATATATGTTGGAGAGGACCTAGGATTGATTGCACAAAAGACTAGTGAAACTAATTGAGAGAGAGAATCTATTCTGGAAGATGACCTCTCCCTCAAATAGTGAGCCATTCCAAGTGATTAGAAGACCTCCAGAAGCACCAATTGAGGGCAGGAAGGCAAATTTATTGAGCCTGTTGGGACAAAAGTTCTTAATGTAAGCAGCATCAAAATGCTCCCTCTTGGTTTCTTGAAGACACATAATAGCACAGGCAATTTATTCAATCTTTTTGCCCTAGAGCAAGCCATTTATCAGGTGAGTTAATCCCTCTGATGTTCCAGTTGAGTATATTCCAGCTTCTGTTGTGACTATTCATGGAAACAGTTTAAGAGAGAAACTAGGGACCAAGCACCACCACTTGGCCAGCACCCATGGAAATCAGTCCAACAAGGCAACAGCGGAAGCAAATTCAGCAGATACAGCAACCACATCATCCACAGCAAATCAAAATAGGTAACTACCCAGGTGGAGTTAAAGTAGCAAAGAGCATTGACAGAAGAACATGAACTATTACAGCAAGTCCATAGGGCCCAAAAGGTGCATTTACAACCAAAAGGAACATTCATACAGTTCATGACTTTAATCCCTTTTCTCTCCTCAACAAAAGCACCTAATTTGATCATCTAAACACTTTTGGGGTTGTCCTGCCTGTCCTCATTGGATGGGAGCATCCCAGCCAAGTCGTCTCCCACCCTTCTCTTGGGCTTCTTAGAGAGCTTTCCCTCCAATTCCTGATCAGCCACCTTGCAAAATTAGGTTGTGAGATTCTTAACCACTGATTTCTGAACAACTGGGGGAGCAGCATTACATGGCAGACACTTATTATTAGAGCAAGAACCTCTTTTAAACCCAGCATTATCTTTTTTAATTCTATCACTCCTCCTTACCTCTGTTTCTACAAGAGGTGTCTTTCCTCCCCTTCTTTTCTTAGAATTTTCAGGCCCAAAAGGTTGAAGAAGGGCCAAGGAGGCTAAGTCCTGTTGGTTGGAAGAATCTCCTTCATTTTCCTTGTTTGTATCCTGCTGATGAATTTGAGCCATGAGCTGCTTGCAAGTAGGAGCCTTAGTAGCAATACATTTATCAGGAATGTGAAAGATATAAGAATTTTTAGTGCCCTCTACTTCAGCAAGTAATTCCCACAAAGGAGATTTTAGCATATTGAGTGCCCAGTTAAACTTGTCTGGTGTCATTAGAAGGTGCACAATAAAATTGAACCAACTTACTGGGACTTGAACAGAAAGTGAAGGAACATCCTCCAAAGGTTTTTTTAGCAAAATTCTCGTTCCAAATCACCAGACCTTCTTCTGACAGAATAGTATCTTTATTAGCTAGAGCCTTTAGCTGAATAGATTTCAAACCAAGTAAGGAGGGTGCAAACTCAAAGTGTTCCTCAATTTGGGCAATCCAGTTACCTTTTTTGCTAGCATTTTGAACCCCAGTAGGATCCAAAAGATGTGGGTTCACTGATGGAGAACTAGTACCTGCTTCCCCATCCAAATTAACAGCTTCTAACTGAAAGTGTTCCTTGTCTTGGCCTGCTGCTTCCTTATCAGCAGGTAAGCCTCTGCTAGGGTCCAGAGACAGGTCCTGAAGCACAGTAGGGCTATGTCCAATAACTGGCTCAGAAAGTTGGTTCACTTCCTCCAAGATTGGCTGAATCTATGGGTCCACCTCTAGAACTGTAGGTATTAAATCTTCCTGAGGAACTGCTAAAGCAAGAGGTTCCTGAGGAACTGGGATTGCAGGAACATCTTGCTCCTCCTCTTGGTAGTCCAACATCAAAACCTCAAGACCATTGCCCTAAATTTGCTGCATAGGTGGAAGTTGATTCACTTCCTCACTTGCATGAGAAGAAGGACCTTCAGACAATGAGACAGTTGTTGTGATGCTGCTGTGACCCTCCAATGGTGGTGGGAGCTCCTCACCATCAGCCCAAGCAATTTCTTCTTGCTGAACACCTTGCAAAAAATCAAATTCATCCTGAACCTCAACATTATTAACAACTGGAGGCTGCAGAGCCCAGTGCCCTTCCTCTGCATCCATATCATCTTGCTGAACATGCTGAGGATTAATATGAAAACCAGGGAAAGCATTGTTGTTGCCTGGCAGAGGATGAGGGTCCACATTACTCATCGGCGGGGGCCCCTCCCATTATCTGCTGCAGAAGAATTTCCACTGAAGAGGACCAAGCATCTTCATCAAAAACTTCACCTTCAGACCATCTGACACTTTTAGGGATGGAGTCCAGATCTCTAACTTTAGCTTTTGCAATAACTCTACCCATATGAAGAGGATCATTCTCCCAAGAAACTAGTCGCCCAAAATGAATGACAGCCCTGGCAATATCTTCAGAATTGCGAAAATCAAACGGGACCGCAAGGATGAGCAGCCAAACTGTTCTATTAAACTGGGTTCTTCTGCAATTGCGGCCATTATCATGGTTGTGGAAAGAGATAATAACGTCTCCAAACTGGTGAGGACTCTGAAGCACTAATCTATCTCTGTCTCTAGGATTGACAAAACGCACATATGCTTCCCCCAATGGACAGCGCTGCATTTCTCTGATTTGCACTTGCTGATCATCCGCAAAGAACTCATCTAGAACTTCTTGCACATTCGGAAAAAGTACCTCATCTGAAAGCGGCTCAATGGTGACGATGGCCCAATCCTCATGTCGCTTCTGACGGTGGGGGAGAACCACTCTTGCCACTCCATTATGGCCTTCGACATTGAGGATATTGAAGCCATGGTGGACAAAAGGCTGACGATCAAACAGAATGTTGGCCATGGCTGGCTCAACGCCGGCAGCGGGCTCCGTAGACTGCGAGGTGGAAGAATGACGAGCCCGAGGTTGAACAGTGGAAAGCAGGGAAGGAGACGAAGAGGCAAGTGAGAATCTAGGCTGAAAGTTCGGGAACATGCCCTCAGAGAGCTGTCTAAAAGAGGAAGCTCGAATCGCCGGTTGGGCTGGGCCAACGGCCAAAAACCAGTCATCCACCACCCCAGGGGCCCAAGCCGCAGCAGGAGGGGACGGAAATGAAGCCACCCTAAAGAACGACCAAAGGCCAGTGAGACGGGACTCAGGGCAGGCCCAAGCCATGTGGCCCAGATTGCCACAGCCGTAGCATGAAATAGCCAAATTTTAAAATCCAGAATTCACGCCCTCCTCCCCCTGAACCACGCGATCATTGTTCAGAGGTGTAATATTGCACTCAATGCGCCCTTCATCAATAGCAGGGACATGCAAATCCGAAGATGAGTCCGGTAACCCCGCCAACCGTTGGAAAACTGAAACGTGGTGGGGCAGCTCCCTCCGGCGATCGCCGGAGCCGCTCTGGGAGGAAGAACGGGAAGGCCCTCGGGTAACTAACGACCATGGATTTTGCTCTTCTTGGTAGAACAGACGCTCCTCTTGGCGCCAATTTGGACCTCCTTCACCCCAGAGGCTAAAAACCAGCTCAAAATCCCTCTCAGAGATACGACCACTGTTGTAGAGTTCAAACCCCACAGATTTTGAGGCAACCAAAAACTGAAAAGAGCGGTCCCGAAGAAACTTAACCCTAAAACCTTGAGGGTATCCACCAAAACAAGATTGTAGCACAATGCTCACAGTGTGACAATCCAGACGAAAGCATGCCTGACCAAAAGAGACCACAAGCTTGAACTCACGTTGGCGAAAACCAGGAGAGAAAACCATCGGATGTCCAAACTTTTGGCGCATGCCAAGTTGAAAGGCCTTACCTCTAGCAAAGTCAAGGAGAGGAGGCGCCATTGGATGGCCAGGGAGGTGGACGCTGGGGCCAGAGTGGCCACCAGCGGTGGAGTCGCCTAGAAGTCGCCTAGGAGGCGGTGGAGTCGCCTAGAAGTTGCATTATTTCTAGAGGCCCAAAGATTCAGTTTACCTTTCTAACAACAAAATCTCTCTTATCATAACGTTGATTCTTTGATTGTGGGTTATCGAGATCAACAGCAGGTTCAATCACTACTTCATTGTTTTTGCTAGGTTGAACATCAACATGAACATTATCATTAACATTATCACTAGGTTCATGGTCATCACCTGATTGAGTTTCAGCATCGGAAATAGAAATATCATTGGGATTCTCAGGTGTGTCTACAGTAGGTTCACTAGAAGCATGCAAAGTTCTATCGTTTTTCTTTTTCTTCTTTTTAGAAGAACTAGGTGCCTCTAAATTATTTCTCTGAGAATCTTGCTCGATTCTCTTAGGGTGGCCTTCAGGATACAAAGGTTCCTGAGTCATTCTACCAGTTCTAGTAGCCACTCTTACATCAAAGTCATTTATATTATTTAATTCATCAAGAAAATTGTTCTAAGCTTTAAGTACTTTCTCAGGTTGAGTAGCAACCATAGAAGCATATTTGCTAACGAGTTTGAGTTCATCTTTAACTCTAGCCATATTATCGCTCACGCGTCCTATCTCGAAAGCATTATTCTTTAACTCTCTACCAACATAAGCATTAAAACTTTCTTGTCTAGCCATAAAGTCATCAAATTCATCTAAGCATGGGCTATGAAATTTAGTAGAGGGGATTTCAACTTTATCATATCTATAGAGAGAATTTACCTTAACTACCCGTGTCGGGTTATCAAGACAATGTGGTTCTTCAACAGGCGGTATATTAAGACCATGTATTTCTTCAATAGGTGGTAAATTCTTAACATCTTCAGCTTTAATACCTTTTTTCTTTCATTGATTTCTTTGCCTCTTGCATATCTTCAGGACTAAGAAATAAAACACCTCTCTTGTTCGGAGTGGGTTTAGGAATAGGCTCAGGAGTTGGCTCAATTGGTTCAGGAATTACCTCAGGAATTGGCTCAGGAAGAGTCCAGTTATTTTCATTAGTCAACATATTATTCAATAGTATTTCATCTTTGTCGACTGTTCTTTCCCTGAAAACACAACCAGCACAACTATCCAAGTAGTCCTTGGAAGCATCGATTAGTCCATTATAAAAGATATCAAGTATTTCATTTTTCTTGAGTGGATGATCAGGCAAAGAATTAAGTAACCGGAGAAGCCTCCCCCAAGCTTGTGGGAGACTCTCTTCTTTGATTTGCACAAAATTATATATTTCCCGCAAGGCAGCTTGTTTCTTTTGAGCAGGGAAATATTTAGCAGAGAAGTAATAAATCATATCCTGGGGACTACGCACACAACCAGGAGCAAGAGAATTATACCAAGTCTTAGCATCACCCTTTAATGAGAACGGAAATATCTTAAGGATATAATAATAGCGAGACTTCTCATCATGAGTAAACAGGGTAGCTCTATCATTCAACTTGGTAAGATGTGCCACAACAGTTTCAGATTCAAGGTAATAAAAAGGATCAGATTCAACTAAGGTAATAATCTCAGGATCAAGAGAGAATTCATAATCCTTATCAGTAACACAGATAGGTGAAGTAGCAAAAGCAGAGTCAGGTTTCATTCTAGCATTAAGAGACTGCTGCTTCCATTTAGCTAATAATTTCTTAAGATCATATCTATCATTGCAAGCAAAGATTTCCCTAGCGGCTTCTTTATTCATAACATAACCCTCAGGAACAACAGGCAATACATAATCATTGGGAGAACCTTCATCATCACTATCATCTATAATAGCATCTTCAATATTTTCATTCCCCCTAACTCTAGCAAGTTGTTCATCAAGAAATTCACCTAATGGCAAAGTAGTATCACGAACAGAAGTAGTTTCATCATGCATACCAGAAGTGGCATCATCAATAACATGCGACATATCAGAGTTCATAGCAGTAGCAGGTTTAGGTGTCGCAAGCCTACTAATAATGGAAGGAGAATCTAGTGCAGAGCTAGATGGCAATTCCTTACCTCCTCTCATAGTTGAGGGCAAAATCGTAGTTTGGTCGTCTTTAAAGTTCTTCATAGTGATCAACATATATAAATCCCAAGTGACTCAGAGAATAGAGTTATGCTCCCTGGCAACGGCGCCAAAAATTAGTCTTGATAACCCACAAGTGTAGGGGATCGCAACAGCTTTCGAGGGTAAGGTATTCAACCCAAATTTATTGATTCGACACAAGGCGAGCCAAAGAATATTCTTGAGTATTAGCAGTTGAGTTGTCAATTCAACCACACCTGGATAACTTAGTATCTGCAGCAAAGTATTTAGTAGCAAAGTAGTATGATAATAAAGGTAACGGTGGCAAAAGTAAAGATAATTGTTTTTGGGGTTTTGTAGTAGATGTAACAGTAGCAACGGAAAAGTAAATAAGCGAAGAACAATATATGAAAAGCTCGTAGGCAATGGATCAGTGATGGATAATTATGCCAGATGTGATTCCTCATGTAATAGCTATAACATAGGGTGACACAGAACTAGCTCCAGTTCATCAATGTAATGTAGGCATGTATTCCGTAAATAGTCATACATGCTTATGGAAAAGAACTTGCATGACATCTTTTGTCCTAACCTCCCGTGGCAGCGGGGTCCTAGCGGAAACTAAGGGACATTAAGGCCTCCTTTTAATAGAGAACCGGAACAAAGCATTAGCACATGGTGAATACATGAACTCCTCAAATTACAGTCATCACCGAGAAGTATCCCGATTATTGTCACTTCAGGGTTGTCAGATCATAACACATAATAGGTGACTATAGACTTGCAAGATAGGATCAAGAACACACATATATTCATGAAAACATAATAGGTTCAGATCTGAAATCATGGCACTCGGGCCCTAGTGACAAGCATTAAGCATAGCAAAGTCATAGCAACATCAATCTCAGAACATAGTGGATACTAGGGATCAAACCCTAAGAAAACTAACTTGATTACATGGTAAATCTCATCCAACCCATCACCGTCTAGCAAGCCTATGATGGAATTACTCACGCACAGCGGTGAGCATCATGAAATTGGTGATGGAGGATGGTTGGTGATGACGACGGCGACGAATCCCCCTCTCCGGAGCCCCGAACGGACTCCAGATCACCCCTCCCGAGAGAGATTAGGGCTTGGCGGCGGCTCCGGTCCGTAAAACACGATGAAACTTTCTCTCTGATTTTTTTCTCCCCGAACATGAATATATGGAGTTGGAGTTGAGGTCTGTGGAGGTCCAGGGGGCCCACGAAATAGGGGGCGCGCCCTACAGGGGGGCGCACCCCCCTGTCTCGTGGACAGGCCCTGGCCCCCTGGTGTATTTCTTTCGCCCAGAAATTCTTATTAATTCCAAAAAGTGCCTCAGTGGATTTTCAGGACATTCCGAGAACTTCTCTTTTCTACACATAAAACAACATCATAGCAGTTCTGATGAAAACAACGTTAGTCCAGGTTAGTTTCATTCAAATCATGCAAGTTAGAGTCCAAAACAAGGGCAAAAGTGTTTGGAAAAGTATAACGTTGGAGACGTATCAGTCATCACTTAGTCACTCATACTACAACAAGGTTAGCTATAAGGTTGGCTATAAGTGTATTTTTTTACTTCTCTCAATGTCTTTCTTCATAGTAGTATTTATTGCATTTTCCAAGGAGTGACCTCTTCCAATGAAATGGTGCTTAGATGAGGTGCTAAGGGCATTAAATGGCTTAGCAATCAAGTCCCCAATGCATAGGTGCTTATTAGTCTTTTGTTGCTAAGTTTTCTTCATTTAATTAGGTATAGACTCAAAATTGTCTCTTCACCTAGATACACGCTCTTAGCACCATTTCTTCCTTGGGTCACCAAACTAGTCTCTCTCTTCTTAATTAACCTGCCACATCATACTTTATGCCTATGAGGCAAGCTTAGCACCTATAGGAGCAAGTAAGTACAATAGTGGGCTATAAGCCCGCTTTACATGGAATTTTTGCATATGTGGAGGAAAGAGAGGCAATGAAAAAGTGGAGAAGTGGGCTCTCATGCAAGAGCCAGCCTCTAGATGGTGGAGCATTAGGAGAGGCACCTATATGGGGGTGGTCAGGAATCGGGAGACTCACACCGGTCGTAGCGCCGCAGTTAAAATGATAATGGCAAGTCAAATCACGGGGCCCCACCTGTCCAGTAGTAACTCGCTGTCAAATCACACAACCCTATGTTTGCAGCAGCCTACTCCCTCATCTTCTTGCATCTCTGTCAAACTGACTTGGCGGAACTGCCTCGCCTACCGCGCAGGAAAAGCCCCGCCCTCGACTTTTAAATAGTATAGTATACTCCCTCCGTCTAGGTGGCCTTCCACTATGTAGTCGATGCCCAATGCATTAAAATACTACCGCCTGGGCAGCGATGCCCTGAAGATTTTACTTGGCACCGGTCTCACAATGTTGCATTCGTAGCCTGACAAAAAATGGGACCCAGATGCTCTATTCACATGAGTTTCCTTAGCCTGGTTAGCTCTTTGCAGTGGGCCATGAGCCAATTTTTTATTGCTTTCTACATTTTGCACTGGGTGTGCATCAAAGCAGCTACTTGCTCCGTTTCCCTGAATTTTTTTTATGGCACCGGCTGGGCAATGGAGGGTATCGGTGCCAAATAAACCAGAAGTGGATTTGACACCGCTTCTGGCCTACATAGTGGAAGTCATCTTAGATTGTGCATCGTGACCAAGGTGGAGAGAAAAACGAGAGAACTTAATGTTTATTCGCTACTCCCTTTGTCCCATAATGTAAGACATTTTTTGATACTAGTGTAGTGTTAAAAAACGTCTTACATTATGGGACGAAGGGAGTAATTAATATTATTGCGTGCAACAAATTGACCACTGCATGTCATGTTTGATAGTCTCAAGTCATTAAAGCCATACAAGCCCCACATCTCTTATTGGTTGATTCCTCTATTTATGTCAAAAAATAAGAAATAACGTGAGAGTTAATGCACCGCGCCTATGTGTTTTGGGACTATTTGGTTTTCGTAAGATGACTTACTCACCTAGACAGAGGGAGTATTTGATTTGATAGCGGGCGGCACAGTTCCTTATATGGCTTTAATGCAGACGAGGGAGGGAGTAGCGGTTCCCAAAATGTTGAACGGCCAATGCATCCTCCTTCAGTTAATGCATGAGGGAAGTAATGGGGGGAGGACCGGGAAAAGAGGATGCACGATGTGACTGCAATGCAGTTTGCCCTCATATAAAGGCGCCCCTCCATTCCAATGCATCTACCACATTGTACGCACCTAAGCATTTTCCTAAGCACCTACACTAAGCGCAAAAGAGCTCACTCCAGACCCATGGCGGCGATGCGCGTGAGCGGCCAGCGGCTGTGCCAGATGGTCAACGACACCGGCCTGTGGCATGGCACCGAGGATTATCTCCAGACGGTGTTGGAGACCGGCTGGTGGATGGCCGCCGTCGATGCCAACTATGACTCTCAGTTGGACCAGATGATTGTTGCCACTAGCAACAAGTTCACCGTCCTCAAGAAGCTCGCGGATGACATCGCCATACTCCCCTAGGCCACGCGCCTGGTCTCCTCGTTGCCTGCCACCCTAATCGGCCTCCATGGCCGGAACCTCTTTCAAGCACTGGTGGCCCTGCGACTGCCCGCCGACGCCATGAAGAATGTCCACCTGGAGGTCGCGCTCGCCGCGAGGCGCCTCGCCCCGCAAGAATTCGTCGACCTACACATCCATGTGTACGAGCAAATCATGTAGATATGTATCTACAAGGCCAGTGAGGACGCTACGATGCTGGCCTTCCTCAACCGGCTAGAAGCCTTGGATGCCTTTGCTGAGAAGAACCTCGACCTTGCCACAAAAGCTGCCGCTCCTTAGCCGCCGGTCGGTGGCCCGTCGCAATAAGTTGAGGAGGCGGAGGTCGTACATTGATGGATGCATCTTTCTTCTTGCCTTCTGTATCCACCATTGCGATCGCATCATCGTGGCCTTAATTCTTATTGTGCTGTTGCGTTCTTGTTCCAGTCAATACCGACATGTGCGATCCCTTTGCTTAATTATATGCATCATTGTAACTAGTCTCCATCCGTCAATTTATAAGTTGTGCTTACCTTTTCCATCAACTTCGTGCAACGCGCGGGCATCTTGCTAGAAACACTAGAACATGTCGGACTACGTGTGACCAAACCGACGATGCGCCAACCTAGCTACTACATACCCTGCTTATCTGGCGGAAATAGCCCCTCCCTAGCATTTCCAATCGTTATTTCTATCTATCCATCGTGCCAAGGAGCAGAACCAAATGTTACAATTTATATATGTTTCTCTACTCCTACTCCTATAAAAGACTCAGTTGGTGATGGTGGTGTGTCTGCCATCCGTCGTTTCTGACCATTAGATTTGCATCTAACGGCTGTGAGGTAAGTTGTGGCATTTTTGCAACAATAGCCCAGTTCTCTGCTCCAATTTGCAGAAAACCCCTTATTATCTTGAAAGCAACCACACCCCTCCCTCACCTCATCAAAACAGCCTGAGAAATATATTTTGAGTGAAAAGTACTCCCTCCATTCCTAAATATTTGTCTTTCTAGAGATTTCAATAAGTGACTTCATACGGAGCAAAATGAGTGAATCTACACTTTAAAATATGTCTATATAATCCGTATGTGATAGTCCAGTTGAAATCTCTAAAAAGACAAATATTTAGGAACGAAGGGAGTATTATATTAGGAGTATATCAAAACAAGAGTGATTTCTTTCAAGTTTGTGAACAAGTACCACTATTCTACTACTTTGGATCCGTCGCAATGCACGAGCACATTGCTAGTAAAAGGAAAAGGCCTGCCGCGTTCGCGTCGCACCCCCACACGCCCGGGTATCGGGTGTACTCCACGTCCCGTCCGGCACGACACATAGCTTCGGGAAGGTGTGTTGCCTAGCATTTTCACTTTCATGTGGGACCGCCATTGAGCAAACCGACTATTGGCAAACCGCACCCCGCCCGCCGCCGGGTTGGAAAACAGAAACGAGGGGAAGATCTAGCTATAGCACGGAAGTCAAGAAATTTGGTGTCAGATGGGGGTCATTGATAGAGTAGGAGCATTCCGTACTAGTACTACTCCTACTAGTACCAAGTTTGTACTATACAACTAGTACTAGCACTATGCAACTAGTAGGTACGTGCACGGCACATCATCGTAGGAACAAAAAATGGGAAGATCTATTTTGGGTGATTTATCTTTTTTTAGTCAACGTAGTATGAATAATATGTGGCTTGGTTGCATGGCTACGAAAGGGTAGAGAAAAATAAATGGATAATGTTTTTAGAGTGCACTCCACTAAATAGATATACTTTGGATCCATTGTAACGGCCGACACATCTATATCTATACCCCCAATATAGTGTGTGAAAAACTTTGAAAGTTGGTCGTTGGATGAAGCCAATCCGACGGTATAAAGATGGCAAATCCAAGCACTACTGGCCGTTGGATATCATCTACATTCCACCAGATTCTGCCACATGCAGAATCTAGAAGACTCCATGGTTGAACTTAATTCATGACTAACTTCGCCACAACCAAGCTTACGCAAAGTTAGTTCTTCAAAATGAGAGCCACATGTTGGCAAGCCTAAGGGAATCTTGCCACATTTTTTGTGTGTATGTCATGTGGGGCCTTAGTGTGGCTTGCCTAAGGTGTGGGTTGAACCAAACACTCACCTAAGTTAGTCAAACTTGCTGAACCTTACGTGTGGAAATCTTTGGCAACATTGTATGATAAAGTGTGGCATTGATAGGCCTAAAACCTAACAACCCTTGTGTCTGCCACAAAAAATGTGGCTAACAAAATGGCCACCACAAGTGTGGCAAGATTTGGCAAGAAGTTGAGCCTATGACATGTTGACCATATAGCTAGAAAAGTGTGGCAAGCCACAAGTGTAGCAATGAACCAGACACATGCCTAAGTTAGGCGTGGCAACCTTAGGCTGCAAACCAAACATCTATATCTATACCCCTATATAGTGTGTGAATAACTTGGAAAGTTGGTCGTTGGATGAAGCCAATCCGATGGTACAAAGATGGCAAATCCGAGCACTACTGGCCGTTGGATATGATCTACATTCCACCAGATTTTGCCACATGTAGAATCTAGAAGACTCCACATGTAGAAGCATAATGCACAAACTACCAGAATCTCATGCGTGCAATGCACGTGTACCTTACTAGTAGTTGGTAGTAGTAAGAAACAAATTCTGGGTTTGGCACGAGCTCATACTGCGGGAGCACCACAAGGCCTGTCGCATGAGTTATATTTCCCTCTCGAGGCCCACGTGACCGAACTTCAGTGGCTTAGTGCCCGACCTATGAGTCAATCACATGCGGACCTTAAATGCGGCTGGCCCACATGTCATTCTCTTGGTGGTGGCATGGTTCGCGACTCACTCGTTCGAGATGAACCGACCGGTGGTGGTGTGGCCGTGGTGAGGGTGCCACAGCTAGGCGTCGGGGCGTTACGAGGCGTAGATGGCCACACCAGCGGGTACTACCTGTAGTATAAAAGTACTCGAGCTGAGGATTGATGCCCGGGACGAAATGTGTCACAACCACTGGATGAAAATTCGATGGTGCGAGAGTACGGATCGGAGCACATCAGCATAGCAGGCAAACCACGTCCAATCGGGTGTGGCTGTGGTAGATAGTTGATGGTCGCCGCAGTTCAGCTGGCCCGCATGTCATCCACACAAAGGCAGAGGAGCTGTGGGGCCAAGAGGGATGAGGCGCACGTCGGGGGGGGGGTGAGGATCCCCTGACATGAACAATCCTACCATTCTGTCACTGACATGTGGGACCCCCAAGCGTGGGTCCCACCTGTCAGCGAAGGAAAGGCAGGGCAAGGCAGTGATAGCCACGTCAGAGGATCCATGTACATGTCGGGGGACGTCGTGCCGTGGGTTGGAGCGGCGTCGTGGGAATCACGTGTGGGTGTTGCAGTGGTAGAAACAAGAAACGTGATGGTCGCCGTGGTTCAACTTCCAAGGACAAGCTGTCATGTCTGCTGACACATGTATATCAAAACTAGAGTATTTATATTTCAAGCACGTGAACAAGTATTATTCTACTACTTTGGATCCATTGCAACACACGGGCCAGCACATTGGTAGTAGTAGTGTCTATCTCTATCTCTAGAGGCCTTCCCTCCTTCATCTGTTTCTCTCACAAGATAAACTACTCATACAAATGCACCTTGATGTTCTGTGGAACGCACGTGGATGTTTCCTTGGGGGTCTCTCCAGCGCGGCGTGGCCGTAGCTGCAAGTTGACGCCCCTTGAGATGCCGACGTTGAGGGGCACACAGATTTCCTTCGATGAGCAGGTAAGATGAGTTTGTCACGTAGTAAATGCATTCTAAAGACTACTTCCGTGTCCATTTCCTAATTCTCCCCCTGCCCAGTGTTTCACAGGTTAGGCTCGGTGCGAGTGGAGATTGGCTTGCATATGTACGAGAGGGTACCAACATCAATTTGCAAAACATTTACAATGGTGACACCGTTCCCGTAGAACCTTTGTCCAACATTGGGATCAGCCATGCAACGGGCCACCGCATGAATTGGTACGATGGAACCACAGTGAGATTGAATAAGATAGCACGAACCTTGCACATGGCGGTCAAAGGCGGACCATGCTGTCTACGGCCGATTTGTTGCCGTACGAGTACGAAGACGCTGTGCTCCTTTCTAACCGCATCTTCACGGTGACAAACCAGGGGACTTATTTCGTATGGGACACATCCTACGATATACTCCCTCTCTCCCAGTTTATTTGTTTTGAATCTTTTCGTTTTATAAGTTTCAAATTCAAATTGAGAGCTCCCCATCACATGTTGAGATTACAATGTACATTAAATTGTTGCGTGCATGTATAGTAAAGAAACAAATCTCGAATTTGGCATAAGTTCGTGCAGCGGTAGCACCACAAGGCCTGGCGCGGGAGTTACATTTCCCTCTCAGGGCCCTCGGGACTGAGCTTCAGCGCCTTACTACAGCTGCCTTTGAGTCAATAACATGTGGACTCGATAGGTGACTGGTCCACATGTAATTCTCCCGAAGGCAGAGGGGTAGTGGGGCCGAGAGGGGTGAGCCGCAGGTCGGGGGACATGTGGTGTCATGTATTCGAGCGGCGTCATGAGAATTGCATGTGGCTGTGGTAGAAACTTAATGCTCGACGCATTTTAGGTGGCCCACATGTCATGCACACAAAGGCAGTGGGGCGATGCGGCCGAGAGGGGTGAGGCGCACACCGGGGGACGTGGTGCCATGGGTTGGAGCGGCATTGTGGGAATCGCGAGTGGCAGTGGATGAAACGTGATGGTCGCCGGAGTTGAACTTCCATGGACAAACTATCATGTCTACGGACACATGCATTGCATACCGATCACTGGAAGGAGTAGTATAGAAAGCTATGCGGATAAATAGTTCCTTATAGTCAAGAAGACCCATGCTACTACTTTGTTCCAAAGACATGCACACCATCGAAATAGTCCATCTATATCAATATACACCGAGAGGGAATAATTTTTTTACAAGAGAGGAAATAGTTCATCCATCCATAATGCCCTCCTGGTGGTGCAGCCTTTTCTTCTTCTTCTTCTTCTTCTTCTTCTTCTTCTTCTTCTTCTTCTTCTTCTTCTTCTTCTTCTTCTTCTTCTTCTTCTTCTTCTTCTTCTTCTTCTTCTTGTTCTCATTTTCTGTGGGAAATGGCTTCAGAACAAGCTCTTTGGACCTTGCAGCTATCTAGAAACTCACACGGGCATCTAGGGCAGCATATTTTATCCGCTCATACGTCAAGGGATAATTCTCCCATCCAGACGACCTTAATGCCACCGTCTCGTCACCCTTCTTAAGATTTGTACCAAGGACAAGATTTTCTACGTCGAATAGGAATGGTGTCTGTTTATCACAATATTCTACGGGAATTTTGATTCTGGTTTGTAGGTCAGTGATGCTTTCCAAATCAAGGTTGTACGGCTCCAGCTTCTATTTGTCCCCTTCGATGGCTGCCCCACAGAAGTATATGTCCTCCTGAGACAAGAAATCATGAAGCTCACTTGGTATAGAGGGCGTGTGTATGATGTGGTACACCAAAACATCATCTTCGAGGCACACCTGAAGGACGGCGGCGCATTGGATCTTCCCAGTGGCACGCTCCATGTACTCTGCGTCTAGAGCGATGACCCTCGTCTCTACCTTTTCGAGGGAGTTGGATACATTGTTGAGCCACTTCCGAACAACCCTTGGGTGGACGGTGATGGTGGCAACTATGCTCAACAAGCCTTCGACGAGGACATGTTGGATGCTAAAAACCTGCATCTCGATCTCTTTCGCCATTTGGAACCGCTGGAATGGAGGGATATGGTTTGGAGAATTAGGATTAGATGGCTAGTCTAACTGAAGTAGTAGATGATTATTTAAAGAGGTTAAAACAGTGTGAACGCAGTGGGGTTTGGATGCAAATGAAGACGAAGGGGCGGTGAATAAGCCGAGGAAAATTAGTTCCCGATGGATAAGTAAATAGGAGAAGTGGCATGCAGGCAGTTGATTAGATGGCTAGGTAGACTAAACAAAAAGGCTATGCGGGTAGACTAAGGAGTCATACCTGTTCATGTACGTGTCCATCCTTCCTGATAGGTGGGACCTATGCAAACAGATAAAAAATGTGTCGTAGCTGGTTCAGATGGATATTGGCGCGTGCGTGGGAGACAGAACATTCTCTGGTTAAGGAATACTCCCTCCGTCTAGGTGAGTAAGTCACCTTATGAAAATCAGGTTTTCCCAAAACCTTTAGGCGTGGAACATTAACTTCCTGCTCGATCCCCTCCCAGCCTCGTTAGCCAGCATTCTCTTCCTCTGCTGCCGCGTTCTACCTTTCCATTTTTCCTCTTATCAAGTGTGGAACGATCTGCATGCCGTCCTTGATGCACCAGAACGACCACTGCATGCATCACGGCAGGGCGTTGATTGGGCCTGCTTGGAGAGCTGAAAAGGCATCCTTATAACTATGTATTAATTGTTGATTTTGCTTCCATTTGTAACAGTGCCATGGTTGGAAGTTTTGCTCGTCTCGGTGCTCTTTCTCGTCCAATCTACATCCACCTAGGGTGCGCTCACCTTGATGGAGGGATTACAAGGTTATCCTCATCAAAGGCCCATCTTCGCGCTTCCGCATGCACGAGAATTTGTTTCTGCTCACAATATGGATGATAACTGGAGGATGAAGTGAACAGGCATGCTAGCACGGGATACCTATTTCCACTATACAGTACTGGAGTACTCATGTTCCTACTAGTAGTAGTAGTAGTACAACTGTGGTACACTTGATGGTCAAAATACTATTCATCCGGTCCTCACAGTGAAGTGACAACACCCTGCGCCTGACACTAGTCTAGGCGGCGTGTTCGGGTTACCAAAGTCTGCCTCACCCTGTGCACTATGCAGTCTGTCACCGCCATTGTACATCACATTAGCATGCCTCGCCTCGTCTCCCTCTCCCCTCCCATAGCACCACTCCATCTCCATTTCCATCTCCGTCTTCGTCTCTATCTCACTGTGCCCCCGTGTACTGTCGCCTTGCTCGCCTCCCCTAGTACCACTATTCCCTCGCTAGCCGCTCCAGCACCGACAGCCTTCTCCCCCGTAAATCAAGCCCCCAAAAACCCCCACCTTCCAAACTCCACCATGGCCGAACAGGAACCGCGCAACATCCATATGAGCCGCGATTGGAGCAATCTCCCTAGTGACATCCTCGACCTCTGTTGTTCGTGTATGGATATGTTGAGCGCCCTGTGGCTGGCTGCATGCTCGAGGGACATGCACACGACCATCGTTGAAGCGAGGCCTAAGCTTTTCAAGACACCCTGCTTGCTGCTATCTGGTCTTTCGAGATTGGCTCACCATGATACGGAGGCGTACATGATGCCCCTCGACTTCAATCCGATCTCCATTAGCTGTAACTTCTTTGCAGGTACGTAGTGGGTCGCCGTAGATCATTTCCCTCAACTTCGATCCGATCACCATCGCCCGAAACTTCTTGGCAGGTATGTATTGGGTCGGCATGAACTCCCACTGGATGGCTGCCTTCCAAGAGGATGGTAAAAAGTTGGTGCTCGTGAACTTCCAGACCTCCCATGAGATTATCCTTCCTTCATTGGATTATATAGAGTTTTACCATCGCGGTCCAAGTCATCTAGATTACCATGTCAGTTGGACGGACCTTGTTTTGTAGAAGATTGTAATCTGCCAAGTGCCCACATGACATGCAAATTATGCAGACTTCAAGCTAATTGCCTTGTTCGACCGCGGACTCGCCTATCTTTACACCGGTGCCTTCTTTAGCTAGAGACAAGTCAGCTCGCAATGGATCATCGTCAAAGCTGATACACACTTCTATGATGCTATTGAACACAATGGCATCATCTACGCGATCGACAAAGCAGATGGCACCACGTATTGTTGGGATGGCGCATGTAAGTTGTTTCCATCTCATGTTAATGATGACGCCATGACACTGTTTGAACTTTTTGTGATGATTGGCATATCCCTGTTTGAGCAGAATTTGAGTAGAACTATGGCAATGTATTAGAGACACTGTAAATCAGCTATATCTGGAATGAGTTAATTCATGTGATTGTGACCATGTCATTACAGCCAATTTGCACCCCTGAATAATCAAACGTTTAGGAATATATGGATATTCTCCTTATTTTACAGTAATCTATATACTACTACTAAATATGAGTGTGTATCAATGGCCATGTTAGTTTCCTCATTTTCATGATGTAGAAACATGCACCACACTATTGGTTTCATCTAACCATACATTAGGGAAGTAAATGTGCATATGGAGAACTCTATATTTGGAAGTAGTGGAATCCTGTAATGCTTACCATGTGTATATACCTATATTCGCCCTTCAGCAATCAATGGCTAGAATAATATCCTCATAAAAATTTTTCCCACAGAACACGAGTATATAACAATGCATGGTCTGTTAGTTACCTTGAAGAATTTGTTTGTGAGGACAGAACATGATTACATAACATGCATGACATGGTAGTTTCCTGTGAAGAATCGATTGCGAGATAACATGAGTAAAACCATGCATGGCACTTCTATATTTTCGAACCCAATATACATTTCCCTGTATTTTCCTCCCAGTTCCAATAGGGACATATCAATGTTGTTTCTTGCATTATCCTACTCATACTCTAAACAATGCTGATCTTACATTAACAGTGCCTGCCCTTTTTGATATGATACAGTGTCCCTATAGTTACTGCCCTTTGTAATCACACCACCTTTGCCAAAAACAAGGAAGCACAACTGGTTCCTCACTCGATCAGATGACGGCAAAAGACTGATGATCATTCGGACACATGACTCAGAAAAGTTATATTGCAAAAACCCCACTGTATACAAGCACCGTGAAATACATGGGTATCCAGACAGTGGTTGTTACGTCTATGAGCAGGATACCAGCTTGGTGGGGCCTTCAGAATTTTTTAGTTGGAGGCAGGTAAACAGCCTTGGTCCACACTCTCTGTTTCTCGGACTCAAGTATTCGATTAACCAGGAGATCAAGTTGGCAAGGACCTTGATGGCAGAGAGGCTCTGTTTGCTATGGAAAATTGTGTCTACACACCGAGCCCTAGGAGTTCGGGAGCAAACTCCCCTAATTTTCAACGATACAGCCTGCAGCCAAAAGAAGGTGAGAATGACAAAGGCATCCAGATTAACTTTGATCCTTGGATGTCTCAATTACGACAGATAGTGATGTGGTTCAAGCCTTCAGGTTGATAGGTAATTGGGCTGTTGCGTCGAAAGGGTGGAGTACTGGTGTCTCCGGATCACCGGTCGCTGAAGCGGGGCTGCAAATTATGATGGTGTTGGATCATCTCTTCGAATGACTTTGTTGTCTTTGCTGTTGGTTCTGGATGGGTAGTTCTTTCTTTTGTTATGCATATTCCTTGTCATTTGGTCATCCTCGTCTATGTCACTCTTACTATGTAATAGTTGCCTCTGTTTAGAATGTCATTCTCGTCTGGATCATGAGAGTCTGAGCACTGCAGATGGGTGCATTTTGATGGTGTAGCAAGACTTCTTATGAACTATCATGTCTTGCTGTTTATGTCAGTAGTAGTCACTAGTCAGTGTTTGAATGTTGTATATATAGTTGTTTCAAATTGTTTATTGTCTCGAACTACTAGTGGGCTAAATGAGGGCATCACCATTCTCTAGTGTTCAGAGTATATCTCCTTTTTTCAAGTTATATAATTTGAGCTCAGTGTCTTTTCGATGATGTACACTTTTTTGGGCCAGTGACGTGTCGTTGAATATGGGCCAAGTAGTAACGCAATGCCAAACAGCTCAATTATGACTCTCAGGCGGGCTCTCAAAAGATCCTCAAAAAAAGATCGCTCTCTCCAAAAAAGAAAGAATAAGGACTCTTAGGCCGACATGTGGGCGCCACCGGTGTTTTCGTGTGCTTGCGCGCCGAGAGCATATTGGCGCGTGTTCGAAATTCATGCTACCTTTTCATCCCCAATCTCCCACCCCTCCCCCACCTCTGGAATCTTGATTCCTACTCCAGTTCCCCCAAATCCCCCTCCTATACTCCCTGTACTCAAGTGCACTATCATGTCGCCGGTCAACGCGGATCTCCGAGCCAGAGATCCTGAGGTTCGTCCTGCCTTTGATCGCCGTGTGCTGTCGCTCAAGAGTGGCATGGCGGCGCTTGACGACCAGTTTGCCAGCAAAGTGCTGATGGTAACCATCAACCGCGACCGGCCTCACATCTTGCCGGACGACCTTGTCAAAGCTCTTGGCATTGCGCACAGCATCCAAATAAGTGACTTGCTCATCGAAGTCTGTCCACCACCGGCTGATTTTTTCGTCAGGTTTCGGACAACTTTCGACTGCAGTCATGTGTTCGAATCTTCTCGGTGTTTGTTCTGCAATGGCGCGCTGGTGAGCTTTGATCGGTGGGACCCAGGATGGGGCTCAGTGCCCTTTGAGCTTGAGTTTTTAACAAAGCTTACCTTCCACGGCATGCCTCGACGTGCTTGGAACAGCGAGTCCATGAATGAGCTTATCAACGACCTTGGAGAGGTGAGCTCGTAAGTATGTTTGTTCCTCCAGATAGCTGGTCTCTGACGGTTATGGCATGGATGAAGAAGCCATCCACCATACCAAAGGTGATTGGTGTTGAGATACCAGTGCAGGAACCGGGGTTGTACTATTCGTCGCCACCAAGGCCTCCGCGTACCACGTTAGGGATGTACCTGTATCGAGTGTTCGTGCATGTCGAAGAAGTTGTCAATCCATCAATCGAAGTCATGCTGCCGCCGCTGGTGCCAGGGTCCGTTGACGACGTCCATTATAGGAGTCAACGTCAGACTTTCCCTGTGTTACTCAGAATGATGGATGGCACACGACCTACTCCATCGCGCAGTGGAGGCCACTGCTTCTTTGGGAGAAGAGGCAGGGCTGGCTGCCTGGATGTGCTCTAATTTGAGGTAACAACTGAATCTTGTCAGATACTAGTTAAATCCGAGCTATGGGTGTGAAGCACTGATGTGCCAGTACATTTGATTGTGACCTATTCTAATTTTGTACCTGAACTTTTTTTACAAAGGGTTGCACGTCAACTTAATGTGCTAGCAGAACTTATTGTGTTGTCTGTCTGTTTTCTTTGCACAGCATTCAAGATATTTTCCCTTCATTGATAAAGACGATGAACTGTCATGTACGAGTTCGTTGGTTTCAACATAGCCCTACCCGTAGCGATCCACTGCTTCCATCCTGATTGTGTCGCCTGCGTGAAATTTTTGTATGCAAGTTCAGTGTGCTATGATGTTCTATATGATTGTGTCAACTATATAAGTTTTTACTGAGCATCAGCAATGCATATGGCTGAAAACTATATTTACGACCATCGACCAATGGGTCTCTCTCTCTCTCTCACACACACACACACGCGCGCACACACGCACAAGTGGGACCCGTTGAATTATTTCTTTGCTCGTGACAGCTTTTAATTAGGTTCCATTGTAATCTAACTTTTTTCTTAAGTTATTATTGAGCTCAGTGACTTCAAAAAGTTATACCGAAGCCTTGTTTGGGCCTTTCCGGCATCGCTGAATGTGGGCTGAGTAGCCATGTTAGGTTGTATGGTACTACACAGGCCTTTTTTTCAACATCAGCAATGCAACTGGGCCGACAGTTGTACACAATATCCGGGTCAACTTGTTATTCTCCGCCCCGCTGAGCTGCAAACTTTCCTAGGAGGTATGCATTAGGCTTAACAAGAAAATGGACTTTAAGAAATAATAAATGGGATGTAATTATAATAACTGGGCAGTTACTATAAAAAATGCACCAAACGCGTAATTAGTTTAAAAAATATATTATTTTTGGAATTTGAAAATTTTAATTTCATTACTTGTTGTGCGCGCAATATTTCGTTGGTTTTTAACGTATTACAACTTTATTTTGAAATTATATTTAATCTGACTAGAAATTTTGGATAAAAATATTTCGGATCCCATCAAAATGTGGGAATTTTTTTAATTCTATTTTGAGCGGTTGGTTGAAATTATTAATCATTGTCCTAGCTAGAAGTTGGGCTTTACTTTTAACAAACTGTAAATGGGCTGTAGTAAATTCCATTAGAATTAAAAGATGGGTTGTACATTCTTACAAATCGCAAATGGGCTATATGTTCTCTGCCATACACTTGTGGGCCTTCTAAGTTGACGCGTCCCCTAAAAAACTAAGTTGACGCGTATGCAAGGCTTTGTCGACAACACACGGTTCTAGCAGTTGTGGCCATTGGATGTCAATCCAACGGATGTCGTGCTTCTTCTTTAATCTCAGATATTCTTGCTTCAGCGGCCCAAAAAATGATTCCCCCCTGACATCTGGGGCGCACCGTTTCGGAGGCTGACCTGGGGGCCTACTAAGTTGACGCGTACCAAGCGCTTTGTCAACTTAGTCAATATAAACGATTCTAGCTGCAGTGACCATACCATGTCCATCCAATGGCTGTAGTGCTTCTTCAACCTCTGGTCTTCTTGCTCCAGCCGCCCAAACCAGCACCGGTCGTGCCGCATGCTCCTGCCTCCCGTGGCTGGCTGTGCTGCCGCAGAGGCCTCACCGCTCCTACTATTCCCACCGCTGGCCAGGCCTTGTAGCGACGGTAGCCTCACACTGCAGCCAAACTCGTGAACCCTCATACTCCTCTCCGCGCGGGCTTCCACTGTTGCGTCTTCCCCGGCTCCACGTCGTCCCCTTCCTAGGCCTCACCGTCGTCCACCGCCCTGATGCTCTCGGCGCGGCATGGTCAACGTGGTCAACGACCAACATCCATCGGAAGAGTACTGTACGTGGAGAGGCTGACAGCTAGGTCCACGATAGCCGCAAGGAAGTGCCTCCTTATTACGTGGAAAATAATGATTCCTCCACCCGACATCGGGGACCCACCAGACCGTATTTCATGAAAAAAGTTCCCTCCTGATAGCTGGGACCCACCAGCTACATCTTCACACGCAAGGAAGTGCGTCCGGGCAAAAAAAATTGATTCGCCCCCCTAACTGTTGGGACCCACTAGCTACATCTTCGCATGCAAGGAAGTGCCTGACAGTCAGGACCCACCTGGTCGAAGCATAAGTAGCGTTGTCATTCTGGTCGCGAACATGTACGTACATACTGGTCGATGTAGAGGCGCGCACGTGTCGTAGTAGAGGCGCGCATGTGTTGTAGTAGAGGCACGCACGTAGCATGTACACATACGTACAGTGGACAGGGCGCAAGAGAGAAAATACGGCTACGTACGTACATACGGGCGGGGTCTCGAACGCCTACTCGTGCATACGTACGGCCAGGGCTCGTGTACATGGCTGGGTCGGAACGGAGAAACAGCATCGTCGTCGTGCTCATGGGGAGCCAACCGGCTGGGTCGGAATGGAACGCGTCGTCGTGTTCATCGGGAGGGCTTGGACGGAACAACCAATGGAAACGAGGCCTGGCGTACCGCAGAATGGAGGAAACGGCCTTGTGTTCGACCGGCCATGTTTGAAACGGGATCCTGTTCATCGGGAGGGGTCTGGCGTACCGCAAAACGGAGGAAACGGACTTGTGTTGGACCTCCTATGGTCGAAACGGGGTCCTGTTAATCAGGAGGGGTGTGGCCTACCGCAAAACGGAGGAAACAGACTTGTGTTGGAGCACTACGGTCGAAACGGGGGTCCTGTTCATCGGGAGGGGTGTGGCATACCGCAAAACGGGACTCCACGGGATACTGTTCATCTCCGCCGTCGACCTCCTCCAGCCTCCACGGGCTACTATTCATCCACCGTCGACCTCCTCCAGCTTCCACCTGTGACTGTTCATCCACGGGCTCCTGTTCATCCAGCCTCCACCGCGCGCTACTCCACGAGCTACTGTTCAACCATCCCTCTCCATGGGCTCCTGTTCAACCACCCCTCCACGGGTTACTATTCATACACCCTCCACCGTCTACTGTTCATCCAGCCCTCCACGGGGTCGTCCTGTTTATCTAGCCCTCCACAGGGTCCTGTTCATCCAGCCCCAACTGGCTCGATCGATTGGGGTTCTGTTCATCCAGAGGCAACACCACGGGGTCCTGTTCATCCACCCCCACTACTCACTGTTCATCCAAACCCCCCCAGTAACGCTCATTGTTCATCCAGAGGCACCATCGATCGGCTTCAGTTAGCAGCAGTAGCGAAGGAATCGCTCGATCGGGTTCAGTTAACAGCCATCGATCGATCGCTCGAGTTCAGTAACGCGTAGTCTGCAGTGCAATCACTCGGGTTCAGTTAGAGCCCAATGCCTCGCTCGGGTTCAGTTAGAGCCCAACGCCTTGCACACACGCGCGTACGTGTACGAGAGAAACACGCATCGCTCAGCCCCGACCACCCACCATAACCGGGAACACCCCGAAATTTTCCTCGCACTCGCTTCTACCATGGTTTTTTCCGTCATGGATGGCCCAAAGAATGTCATGCAGTTGCGTCTCCGGCCCACTTAGGACGAAAAGCCCATTTTTTGTCATGATTTTTTGTCACAGAAGTAGGAGCCTACCACATCTATGATGATACTGGGTTTTGTCACAATTATCGTCATAGAAGCGTCATAAGTATGACAGAAAAAAATTTGTTCACCCCAAAATGTCACGGATGTGTCGTTTTTTGTAGTGGGGGTGGCAGATATATTTCCATGCTAGATGTTTTATTCTCAAGATGAGTGTTTATTCACTTGTCATTGCACGAGAGTACGACAAAAGTATTAGTGGTACCCAGTCCCGCAATGAAAAATGAATTTACTTTATGTTATCAAATAATAAATTCCTTGGAAAGTGTTGGTATGGAAGGCACCCGTGGATACGGTTAGCCATGGAAAGTGAAAGTATGGTCGAAAAAGGAATAAACTTTATTTTCTGCTTGGGAACCGCCTATGATATATCTAGCATGGTAAGTGTTTGGAATTACTCGGTCATTTTTGTTGACAGGAAAGGCATGCCACCCAAAATGTTTCATCTCTATTTTTCCACTTTGAGCTCTGACATCTCTAGAAATCCGTACTTCCCTCCATGAAGGGCCTTTCTATTTACTTTATGCAATTTTTATTTTTATCTGAGTCTCCATCTTCTCTTATAAAGCACCAACTAAGGGGCACTATGATCGTACTTGAGCATTGGGTGTTGATAATATGCGAGTGTGTTTCATGAATGGATCAATGATTGAGCATGATGGGCTAGGGATAACTTGTTTTAGCATTATATTTTGAAAGACTTGGTTGCTTGTTGATATGCTTGAGTATTGAATTCTTCATGTCAAAACTAGACTATTGCTTTGAATCATATAAAAGTCCATATGTTCATGCTACAAAAGAAAAGAATATGTGATGAACATGTTCGAAAGCATTCCACATCAAAAATTCTGTTTTTATCATTTACCTACTCGAGGACGAGCAGGAATTAAGCTTGGGGATGTTGATATGTCTCCAACGTATCTATAATTTTTTATTGTTCCATGCTGTTATATTATCATTCTTGGATGTTTAACAATCATTTTATAGCAACTTTGTATCATTTTCTGGGACTAACCTATTCACATAGTGCCCAGTGCCAGTTGCTGTTTTTTGCTTGTTTTTACTTCGCAGAAATCAGTACCAAATAGAGTCCAAACGCAGTGAAACTTTTTGGAGATTTTTTCTGGACCAGAAGACACCTGTTGGGCCAAAGAAGTACCAGAGAGGGGCTCCGAGGGGAGGACAACCCACCAGGGCGCGCCCAGGTGGTTGTGCCCACCTTGGTGTGCCCAGGTGGTTGTGTCCACCTCGGTGGCCTCCCACACCGCCTCTTCGCTCTATAAATAACCAAATATTCCAGAAACCATGAGGGACTCAACGAAAATCAATTACAGCTGCCGCAAGTTCCAGAACCACCAGATCCAATCTAGACACCATCACGGAGGGGTTCATCATCCTTATTGGTGCCTCTCCGATGATGCATGAGTAGTTCTTTGTAGACCTACGGGTCCGTAGTTAGTAGCTAGATGGCTTCCTCTCTCTCTCTCTCTCTCTCTCTCTTTTGATTCTTAATACAATGGTCTCTTGGAGATCTATTTGATGTAACTCTTTTTGCGGCGTGTTTGTTGGGATCCTATGAACTTTGAGTTTATGTCAGATCTATGTTTTATCCATGAAAGTTATTTGAGTCTTTGATCTCTTATATGCATGATTACTTATAGCCTCATATATCTTCTTCGAATCTTTGGTTTAGTTAGGCCAACTAGATCGATTTTTCTTGCCATGGGAAGAGGTGCTTTGTGATGGATTCGATCTTATGGTGCTTAATCCCAGTGACAGAAGGGGAACCTACACGTATGTATCGTTGCTATTAAGGATAACAAGATGGGGTCTATTTCTACATAAATAGATCTTGTCTACATCATGTAATCATTCTTATTGCATTGCTCCGTTTCTCCATGAACTTAATGTTGGGGAATGTAGCATGCAATTTCAAAAAAATTCCTACGATCACACAAGATCTATCTAGGGGATACATAGCAACGAGAGGGGGAGAGTGTGTCCATGTACCCTTGTAGAACGAACACAGAAGCGTTAGTTAGCGCGGTTGATGTAGTCGAACGTCTTCACGATCCAACCAATCCAAGTATCGAACATACGGCACCTCCATGTTTAGCACACGTTCAGCTCGATGATGTCCCTCGAACTCTTGATCCAGTAGAGGGTCGAGGGAGAGTTCTGTCAGCACGACGGCGTGGCAACGGTGTTGATGATGTGATCTGCGCAGGGCTTCGCCTAAGCACTACGATGCTATGACCGGAGGAGTAAACTTTGGAAGGGGGCACCGCACACGGCTAAGAGAAATCTTGGTGTACCTTTGGGGAGCCCCTGGCCACGTATATAAAGGAGGGGGAGGAGGAGGCCGGTGGCCAAGGAGGGCGCACCAAGGGGGGAGTCCTACTTGGACTCCTAGTCCAAGTAGGATTCGGCCCCCTTCCTTCCAATCAATGGAGAGGGGAAAGGGGAAGGGAGAGAGGGAGAAGGAAAGAGGGGGGTCGCACCCCCTACGCTTGTCTAATTCAGATTGGGGCAAGGGGGGCGCCACCTCTTGTGGCCTGCCCCCTCTCCTCCACTATGGCCCAGTAGGCC
>NC_041393.1:165042848-165078844 GCF_002162155.2 Triticum dicoccoides
CCGGTACTCTGAAAAATCCCCGATCTTCTTCGGAACCATTCCGGTGTCCGTATAAAACCTTCCAATATATCCCTATTTACCTCTCGACCATTTCGAGACTCCTCATCATGTCCGTGTTCTCATCCGGGACTCCGAACAAACTTCGGTCATCAAAAACACATAACTCATAATACAAATCGTCATCAAACTTTAAGTGTGCGGACCCTACGGGTTCGAGAACTATGTAGACATGATCGAGACACATCTCATATCAATAACCAGTAGCGGAACCTGGATGCTCATATTGGATCCTACATATTCTACAAAGATCTTTACCGGTCAAAATCGCATAACAACATGCGTTGTTCCCTTTGTCATCAGTATGTTACTTGCCCGAGATTCGATCGTCGGTATCATCATACCTAGTTCAATCTCATTACCAGCAAGTCTCTTTACTCGTTCCGTAATGCATCATCTCGCAAATAAATCATTAGTCACATTGCTTGCAAGGCTTATAGTTATGAACATTACCGAGAGGACCCAGAGACACCTCTCCGATACACGGAGTGACAAATCCTATTCTCGATCTATGCCAACCAAACAAACACCTTTGGAGACACCTGTAGAGCATCTTTATAATCACCTAGTTACATTGTGACATTTGATAGCACACAAGGTGTTCCTCCGGTATTCGGGAATTGCATAATCTCATAGTCAGAGGAGCATGTATAAGTTATGAAGAAAGCAGTAGCAATAAAACTGCAACGATCATAATGCTAAGCTAACGGATGGGTCTTGTCCATCACATCATTCTCTAATGATATGATCCCGTTCATCAAATGACAACACATGTCTATGGTTAGGAAACATAACCATCTTTGGTTAACGAGCTAGTCAAGTAGAGGCATACTAGGGACACTATGTATTGTCTATGTATTCACACATGTACTAAGTTTCCAGTTAATACAATTCTAGCATGAATAATAAAAATTTATCATGATATAAGGAAATATAAATAACAACTTTATTATTGCCTCTAGGGCATATTTCCTTCACTTAATACACTAGATGCATGCTGGATAGCGGTCGATGTGTGGAGTAATAGTAGTAGATGCAGGCAGGAGTCGGTCTACTAATCTTGGACGTGATGCCTATATAATGATCATTGCATGGTATCGTCATGATTATTTGCAGTTCTATCAATTTCCCAACAGTAATTTGTTTACCCACCGTATGCTATTTTTCTCGAGAGAAGCCACTAGTGAAATCTACGGGCCCCGGGTCTCTTCTTTATTATATTTGCCTTCGCGGTCTATTTTTATTTGCTTTTATTTTCAGATCTATTAATCTAAAAAACAAAAAAAATACCTTACTGCAATTTTTTTATCTCACGTTCTCGCGAGATCTATTTATCCAATCTTCTACAATTTTACCTATCTTTTTAACCGTGAGGGATTGACAACCCCTCTCTTACGTCGGGTTGCAAGTATTTGTTCTTTGTGTGCAGGAGTTGTTTACGTGGTGTTGCGCGGTTCTCCTACTAGTTCCTTAATCTTGGTCTCATCACTGAAGGAAATACCTACCGTAGCTGTGTTGCATCATCCCTTCCTCTTTGGGGAAATACCGACGTAGTTCAAGCCGCATAAGGTTGGTCCGGGCCGCTTCATCCCACAATACCGTCGAATCAAAATAAGACGTTGGTGGTAAGTAGTATGACTATCACCTTCCACAACTATTTGTGTTGTACTTGTGCATATCATCTACGCATAGACCATATTTGCCGAATCCTCCTAGAGTTCCTTCCCTAGCTGCGCCCCCTTACCATATTTGCCGAAGGGGGAAAGGAAAGGAGGGAGAGGGAATGAAGGGGGATGTCGAATCCCCCTCCTTCCTTTCTCCATAGGTCGGCTGCCATAGGGGGTGCACCAGCCCCTTGTGGGCTGGTGTGCTCCCCTCTAATGGCCCAAAAGGCCCAACATCCTCCCGGGGCTTCCCGGAACCCCTTCCGGTGATCCGATGACTACCCGGTGCACTCCAAAACTTTTCTGGTACCCAAATATCATCGTCCTATATATCAATCTTTACCTCCGGACCATTTCGGAGCTCCTCGCCATGTCTGTGATCTTATACGACACTCCGAACACAAATCATATAACTCATATAACACTATCGTCAACAAGCGTTAAGTGTGCGGACCCTACAGGTTTGAGAAATATGTAGACATGACCGAGACACCTCTCCGGTCAATAAACAATAGCGGAACCTGGATGCCCATATTGTCTCCTACATATTCTAAGAATATTTTATTGGTCAAACCTTATGACAACATACGTTATTCCCTATGTCTGTCGGTATGTTACTTGCCCGAGATTCGATCGTCGATATCTTCATACCTAGTTCAATTTCATTACCGGCAAGTTTCTTTACTCGTTCCATAATACATCATCTTGTAACTAACTCCTTAGTCACTTTGCTTGTAAGGCTTCATATGGTGTGTATTACCGAGAGGGCCCAGAGATACCTCTCCAATACACGGAGTGACAAATCCTAATCTCGATTTATGCCAACTCAACAAACACCTTTACAAATACCTGTAGAGCATCTTTATGATCACCCAGTTACATTGTGATGTTTGTAGCACACAAGGTATTCCTTCGGAATCCAGGAGTTGCATAATCTCATAGTCGAAGGAATATATATTTGACATTAAGAAAGCAATAGCAATAAACTGAATGATCATATGCTAAGCTAACGGATGGGTCTTATCCATCACTCCATTCTCCTAATGATGTGATCCCGTTTTTTTTTTTGATTGAAGACTGCAGGGTTTACACCCCACAGCATTTTATTAAAACTTGAAATCCTTCCTAGCATGGTGTGCAATCTGAACCATATCCTGAGTATTGAGCCATGTGATTTGAAGATAGTTCCACACTCTCATGCTGTAGTTGCACTGAAAGAACAGATGGTTCATGTCTTCAAGAGCTCCTGTGGGACAAAGAACACATTCAGGCCCATCATTAATCTTCCACTTCCTGCGTTGAATCATATCCTTGGTGTTTACTATGTCCATAATGATGTGATCCCGTTGTCAAATGACAACAAATGTCTATGGTTAGGAAACCCTAACCATCTCTAATCAACGAGCTAGTCTAGTAGAGGCTCACTAGGGACATGGTATTTGTTTATGTATCCACACATTATTTAAGTTTCCAATCAATACAATTATAGCATGAACAATAAACCTTTATCATGATAAGGAAATATAAAATAACAACTTTATTATTGCTTCTAGGGCATATTTCCTTCATCTGCGACAAGTTGTCAGCACCAATATTGTATGCCACAGCCATTTAGTCACAATTGAATCCCGTTTTCACCTTTAACCATGTCAGGCACACTAGCATCATTTTTGCCCGCCTGATGGTCACGTACGTGCTAGAGCAATGATGTGTCACCTGTATCTACAACGTCATAAGCGAAAACGTGTTTGTTTTATTTCAGACACAATACAAGGTGTCGTGACAGTTTTTAAGTAATGTGTTAAACAATAACTCATCATCCATTGAAGGAACATATGTAGATGTGTTCCTTTACTGCTACCGGCCACCCGTTAGCCCTCTCTCGAACAGTGCGAGGATCAACAAAAAGTCATGAAAAGAACCTTTTTTTTACAGGACACCGCTCTAGATTGGGCTTTGATGCCCTCGCATTAGACCACTCTTGTGTCGTCATCTATTAAGATTTAAAACTTGCGTCATATATATTGTTTAGCTCTCCTACAATTTGCATTTATGATATGTGTAGCACTACCGTCTTATCAGATCATCAGTGGAACACCAACTTGTTCATATATTTCTTGTGCTCAGTATATTAGCCGCAATTTCAAATTGTAAGTCACTATAGTATTTGTTGGTTCTTTGGTTGCTTGTAGAAACTCAAACCTCGGTATTCACATTGATATTAAAAACGTTTGCGTTCACCCAACTGATTTGAGAAGAATTCTCGATCGCCCCCACAAACGTTTGCGTTCACATTGTTCGTCTAAATGACCCTATTTTGCACTTAAGTGCATCCATGACCCCGCGAAAAATTTATGTGCTCGTCTCCTCCCCCTCCAGGAACGACTATCCGCTAGTCGTATTCTCTACATAAGATAGGCGAAACGAGTTTCCATCTTTGATCGTCAATAGTCAACGGTCGTCACTCCGCCTGCCGGACACGTCCTTCTGATATCCGCCACAGCGTTTGTCGCCACTAACATTGTATGTGATGGGGAGCGTTGCATGAAAATAAAAAAAATCCTACAAATCACCCAAGATCTAATCTAGGAGATGCATAAAAACAAGAGGTGAGTGTTTCAAGGTACCCTTGTATACCGAAAGCGTTAGCATTGTAACATGGTTGATGTAGTCGTACTCGTCGCCATCCAATCATGATCCAATTTGATCTGGTGCCGAACGGATGGCACCTCCAAGTTTAGCACATGTACATCTCAGCGGCATGCTCTCCTTCTTTATCCAACAAGCGAGGGAGAGGAAGTAGATGAGATCTGAACCAACACGATGGCGTGGTGATGGTAATGCGAACAAAACACCGATAGGGCTTCGCCAAGCGCTGAAGGATTGAGGTGGAGGCTTATCAGGAGAGAGAGGAGGCTTGGGTTTTGTGTTTCCAGCCCTTGCGCCTCCCTGCTTACTATATATAGGGGTGTGGGAGGGTTGGGGGCGTAGCCCTAGCCCCTACTCCATGGAGGGGAGGCGTCCAAGCAAGGAAACTTGCCTCCAAGGCAAGTGGACTCCCTTCCACTTAGGGTTTCTTTGGAACCCTTAGAGGACTTCCAGAACCCTCTAGAACCTTATGAAACCTTTCGGTGACTTTTCCCGGAACCCCGAAAAAACCTTTCCATATATATCTTTACCCCCGAAACATTCTGGAGCTCCTCCTAGCATCCCGATACCCATCCGGGACTCCGAACAACCTTAGGATTTTCCACTATTAATATCTCAATACCACCCTAGCGCTAACGAACGTTAAGCATGCGACCCTACGAGTTAGAGAATCATGTAGACATGACCAAGACTCCTCTTCGGTCAATAACCAATTGCGGGACTTGGATGCTCATATTGGTTCCCATATATTCCACAAAGATATTTATCGGTTGAACCACAATGTCAAGGATTCAGTTAATCCCGTATACAATTCCCTTTGTCCAGCAATATGTTACTTGCCTGAGATTCGATAATCGGTATCTCAATACCTAGTTAAATCTCGTTATGGGAAAGTATTTTTACTCGTTCTATAATAGAAGATCCGGTGAATAAACTCATTAGTCACATGCTTGCAATATTATTCTTGTGATGTTGGATTACTGAGAGGGCCCAGGGACATCTCTTTGTCACACAGAATGACAAATCCCATTGTCGATCCGTGCCAACCCAACAAACACCTTCAGAGATACCTATAGAGCACCTTTATGATCACGCAATTACGAAGTGATCTTTAGATACACTAAGTATTCCTCCGGTGTTAGGGAGTTGCACGGTCTAATGGTCTAAGGAACAGATACTTGACATGATGAAAGTTGTAGCAAATAACTAAACAATCTGATGCTAAGCTTGCGGTTTGGTCTGTCCATCACATCATTCTCCTAACGATGTGATCTCGTTATCAAATGAAAACTCATGTCTATGGTTAGGAAACCTTAACCATCTTTGATCAATGACACGGTGTAGTTTATGTACTCACACATGTATTTAGATCTTCGGTCAATACAATTCTAGCATGAATAATAAACATTTATCATGAACTAGGAAATATGGTAATAAAAAATTAATTATTGCCTCTAGGGCATAATTCAAACAGTCTCCCACTTGCACTAGAGTCAATAATCTAGTTCACATCGCTATGTGATTAACACCCAACGAGTTCTAGGGATTGATCATGTTTTGCTTGTGAGAGAGGTTTTAGTGAATGGGTCTATAACATTCAGTTCCGTGTGCACTTTACAAATCTCTATTTCATACTATAGATGCTGCTACTACGCTCCACTTGGAGTTTTTTCAAATGACCGCTCCATTGTACGTATCTGTTTTACGACTCAGAGTCATCCGGATCGATTTCAAAGCTTGCATCAACGTAACCCTTTACGACGACTCTTTATCACCTCCATAACCGAGATACATTTCCATAGTCCTCTTTAGGTACCTAAGGATAATTTTGACTGTTGTCCGGTGGTCCACTCCTGGATCACTCTTGTACCCCCTTGATAGACTCGTGGCAAGGCACACATCAGGTATGGTACACAACATGGCATGCATTATAGAGCCTATGGCTGATGCATTGGGGACGACCTTCATCCTTTCTCTTTCTTCTGTCATGGTCGAGTGATGTCTCGTGTTCGAGTCAGTATTTTCCCCGAACAGGAAGGGATGATTCAGCATAGCTACATTAGGTATTTCCGTCAGTGATGAAACCAAGGTTATCAAACCAGTAGGAGAACCAAGCAACACTATGTAAACGGTACCTGCACACAAAGAACAAATACTTGCAACCCGACACGAAAGAGGGGTTGTCAATCCCTCTCAGGTAAAAGATAGATTGGTCTGTATAGTGGATTGGTTAAATAGATCATGCAATAGAACAAAATAAAATAAATAAAGAAAAAGTGCACCAAGGTATTTTTGGGTTTTTGGATTAATAGATCTGAAAATAGAAGCAAATAAAAATAGTTCTCAGGGCAAATGTGATAAAGAATAGACTCGGGGGCCATAGATTTCGCTAGTGGCTTCTCTCGAGAAAATAGCACATGGTGGGTAAACAAATTACTATTGGGCCATTGATAGAACTTCAAATAATTATGATGATATCCAGGCAATGAGAATTATATAGGCATCACGTCCAAGATTAGTAGACCGACTCCTGCCTGCATCTACTACTATTACTCCGCACATCGACCACTATCCAGCATGCATCTAGTGTATTAAGTTCACTGAGAAAATGAGTAATGCAATAAGAATGATGACATGATATATACAAGATCTATTCATGTAGGAATAGACCCCATCTTGTTATCCTTAATAGCAACGATCAACATGTGTCTTGCTGCCCCTTCTGTCACTGGGAAAGAACACTGCACGACCGAACCTATCACAAAGCACCTCTTCCCACGGCAAGAAAAATCGATCTAGTTGTCCTAACTAAACCAAATATTCTAAGAAGAATGAGGCTATAAGTAATCATGCATATAAGATATCAAAACTCAAATAACTTTGATGGATAAAATAGATCTGATCATAAACTCAAAGTTCATCGGATCCCAACAAACAAACCGCAAAAAGAGTTACATCAAATAGATCTCCAAGAGACCATTGTATTGAGAATTAGGAGAGAGAGAGAGAGAGAGATAGGAAGCCATCTAGATACTGCCTACGGACTCGTAGGTCTACAATGAACTACTCACGCATCATCGGAGATGCAACAATGAGGATGATGAACCCCTCCGTGATGGTGTCTAGATTGGATCAGGTTGTTCTGGAACTTGCGGCAGCTGGAAATGTTTTCGTCGACTCCCTCAGGGTTTCTGGAATATTGGGGTATTTATAGAGAAAGGAAGCGGTGCGTGAGGCCACCGAGGTGGGCACAACCCACGTGGGCATGCCTGGGCCCCCAGGCGGGCCCTTGTGGGTTGTGCTCCCCTCGGAGCCCACCTCTGGTACTTCTTTGGCCCAACAGGTGTCTTCTGGTCCAGAAAAAATCTCCAAAACATTTTTTTGCGTTTGGACTCCATTTGGTACTGATTTTCTGCGAAAAAAGCAAAAAAACAGCAACTGGCACTGGGCACTATGTGAATAGGTTAGTCCCAAAAAATGATACAAAGTTGCTATAAAATGATTGTTAAACATCCAAGAATGATAACATAACAACATAGAACAATCAAAAGTTATATATACGTTGGAGACGTATCAGCATCCCCAAGCTTAATTCCTGCTCATCCTTGAGTAGGTAAATGATAAAAACAGAATTTTTGATGTGCAATGCTTTCTAACATGTTCATCACATATTCTTTTCTTTTGTAGCATGGACATATGGACTTTTATATGATTCAAAGCAATAGTTTTGACATGGAGATTTCAATACTCAAGCATATCAACAAGCAACCAAGTCTTTCAAAATATCAATGCTAAAACAAGTTATCCCTAGCCCATCATGCTCAATCATTGATCCGTTCATGAAACACACTCGCATATTAGCTACACCCAATGCTCAAGTACGATCATAGTGCCCCTTAGTTGGTGCTTTATAAGAGAAGATGGAGACTCAGATAAAAATAAAAAAAATCATAAAGTAAATAGAAAGGCCCTTCGCGGAGGGAAGTTGGGATTTGTAGAGGTGCCAGAGCTCAAAGCGGAAAAAATAGAGATAAAACATTTTGGGTGGCATGCCTTTACTGTCAACAAAAATGATCGAGTACTTCCCAACACTTTCCATGCTAGATATATCATAGGCGGTTCCCAAACAGAAATAAAGTTTATTCCTTTTTCCACCATACTTTCACATTCCACGACTAACCGTAGCCACGGGTACCGTCCATACCAGCACTTTCCAAGGAATTTATTACTTGACAACATAAAGTAAATTCATTTTTCCTTTCGGGACTTGGCATTCCTAATATCTTTGCCATACTCTCGTGCAATGACAAGTGAAATAACACTCATCTTGAGAATAACACATCTGGCATGGAATATATTGGCCACCCCCTGCCGCTTCATGAGCGGTACGAGCACACAAAAGGGAAAATTATTTTGAAAATTAGAGATGGCACATACAAATTTGCTTAGAACGGCACGGGAATACCGCATATAGGTAGGTATGGTGGTCTCATATGGCAAAACTGGTTTAAAATGGTTTTGGATGCACAAGTAGTAATCTCACTTAGTACAAGTGAGGTCTAGCAAAAAGATTGAGAAGCATCCAACCAAGAAACGAAAAATCACATAAGCGAGCATTAAGCATAACTAACATTGAATAATGCACCATAAGTAGGATGTAATTTCATTGCATAACTATTGACTTTCGTGCTTGTATAGGGAATCACAAAACATAACACCAATATTCTTACTAAAGCATAATTACTCATCAACATGACTCACATATCACTATCACCATGTTGCAAAACTATTACACAGAATCAAGTTTATTTTGTCCAATGATCTTCATGAAAGTTTTTATAATATCCCTCTTGAATATCTATCACTTTGGGACTAGTTTCATATGTTGCTTTTGATAAGCTCAAACAAATCTAAGTGAAGAACATGCGCATAAAAAATTTATTCTCTCAAAATAATATAAGTGAAGCATGAGAGAATTTCTTCAAAATTTCACTAACTCTCAAATAAATCTAAGTGAAGCATGAGAGCATTTCTGCAAAAATATTAAAGCACACCATGCTCAAAAAGATATAAGTGAAGCACTAAAGCAATTCCATAGCTCAAAAAATTTAAGTGAAGCATGAAGAGCAATTCTAACAAATCATAGCATAATTTTGGCTCTCTCAAATAGGTGTGCCCAGTAAGGATAGATGACACAAAAAAGCAAAACAAGCAAAGACTCATATAATAAAAGACGCTCATAGCAAAACTCATGATATGTGACGAATAAAAATATAGCTCCAAGTAAAATACAGATGGTCGTTAGAAGAAAGACGGGATGTCACTCAGGGCATCCGCAAGCTTAGTTGCTTGTTCCTCTTTGGATAATAACTTGAGGTGCCATGGGGCATACCCAAGTTTAGGCTCTTCTTACTCTTTATTCCTTCATCCATCGTGATCTCACCCAAAACTTGAAAACTTCAATCACACAAAACTCAACAAAACCTTCATGAGATCCATTAGTATAACAAAGCAAATCACCACTCTAAGTACTGTTGCAAACCTATTCACATTTTATTTTTGCATTATATCTACTGTATTCCAACTTTGATATGGCTTATACCCCCGATAAATTCCATAGATTCATCAAAATAAGCCCACAACGCAAAGAAAACGGAATCTGTCAAAAACAGAACAGTCTGTAGCAATCGTGAAATTTTGTATACTTGTAACTCCAACAATTCTGAAAAATTAGGACAACATGGGCAATTTGTATATAATCTTGTGTAAGCAATTCATAATTTTATCGTGCTTCTGTGATTTTTAATAATTATGTGACTGGTGCACAAAGTCTCTGTTTTTCAACAAGATCAAATCAACTATCACCCAACATAATCCCAAAGGCTTTGTTTGGCACGAACACTAATTAAAACATAAGAAACACAATCATAACAGTAGCATAATTGTGCAAACACTCAAGAACAGAAAGAAAAATACAAAAATATAATTTATTCATTGGGTTGCCTCCCAACAAGCACTATCATTTGACGCCCCTAGCTAGGCATAAAGCATAGATATAAGTTTTGCAATCTTTCTTCTTATTTTCTATAGATGTGTTCTTATGAGGAGGCTAATAACATGGAACACATTATCCATAGAAATTTTAGCATTATCAAGTTGTCCATTTACGTATCACCTTTGTTTTCGGCAACAATCCAAGAATAGTGTTGATTAACATCATTAAAAACTTGTTGGATTATATCTAAAATGGAATTTCCTTTTTAAGATTGTCATAATTTTTTGATTATTTGCCGTCAAATGTCTCAACATATAATCAATAATATAAAGGATCTCATTTATTACCGGTTTTTCATGTCTCATCCCATAAAATTCAAAATTTCCCTAGCTTCTCATACTATGTAGTCAAATTCATTCATAAGAACGAGGGTAGCTAGCTTTTTAGCCTTAGGATCCTTTATAATGGGTAGCTCATAAAACAATCTTTGCAAAGTAGGATGGGTACGGATAAATCTATTTTCAAGTTTCAAAACTAGTGCTGAAATAGCTTTCGCATAGGATTTAGTACTTTTAAGTATAGGAGCATCATCAAGCGTCAAATTTCCAACACAACTGAAAAATTCTTGGATATGTTCTTTTCCCATAACATTCCCTTGCCCCAAAACAAAAGTTTTAGCATCCAGATTGCCAAATCATATAATTTTAGGATTTAGGCCATCATCTGTTTCTACCATACCGAAATCACTCATGATGACAAGTTCAAGCAAATAAGAGATGTGACGAAAAAGAGGGAGAATAAAACGAAATTTTTTTGTGAAGTGGGGGAGATGAAAACGAGAGGAAAATGGAAAATAATGTAAATTACAAGGAGATGATATTTGTGATTAGGAACCTGATATATGTTGATGTTGTCTCCTAGGCAACGGTGCCAGAAATTCTTTCTTGATGGCTCGTGTCCGCGTCAGTATTTTCCCTGAAGAGGAAGGGCTGATGCAGCACAACTACGGTAGGTATTTCCCTCAGTGATGAAACCAAGGTTATCGAACCAGTAGGTGAACCAAGCAACACTATGTAAACGGTACCTACACACAAAGAACAAATACTTGCAACCCGATGAAGAGGGGTTGTCAATCCCTCTCAGGTAAAAGATAGATTGGTTTGTAGTGGATTGGATAAATAGATCTTGCAATAGAACAACATAAAATAAATAAAGAAAAAGTGCAGCAAGGTATTTTTGGGTTTTTGGATTAATAGATCGGAAAATAAAAGCAAATAAAAATAGATCTCAAGGAAAATATGATAAAGAATAGACCTAGGAGTCGGTTTCACTAGTGGCTTCTCTCGAGAAAAATAGCATTCAATGGGTAAACAAATTATTGTTGGGCCATTGATAGAACTTCAAATAATTACGACGATATCTAGGCAGTGATCATTATATAGGCATCACGTCCAAGATTAGTAGACCGACTCCTGCCTGCATCTACTACTATTACTTCGCACATCGACCATTATCCAGCATGCATCTAGTGTATTAAGTTCATAGAGAAACCGAGTAATGCAATAAGAATGATGACATGATATATACAAGATCTATTCATGTAGGAATAGACCCCATCTTGTTATCCTTCATAGCAACGATCAATATGTGTCTTGCTGCCCCTTGTATCACTGGGAAATGGAACACCGCACGACCGAACCCATCACAAAGCACCTCTTCCCATGGCAAGAAAAATCGGTCTAGTTGGCCTAACTAAAACAAAGATTCGAAGAAAAATACGAGGCTATAAGTAATCATGCATATAAGATTTCAACACTCAAATAACTTTGATGGATAAAATAGATTTGATCGTAAACTCAAAGTTCATCTGATCCCAACAAACACACCGCAAAAAGAGTTACATCAAATAGGTCTCCACGAGACCATTGTATTGAGAATCAAAAGAGAGAGATAGGAATCCATCTAGATACTGCCTACGGACCCGTAGGTCTATAATAAACTACTCACGCATCAACGGAGAGGCACCAATGAGGATGATGAACCCCTCCGTGATGGTGTCTAGATTGGATAACGTGGTTCTAGAACTTGCAGTGGCTGGAATTGTGTTTCGTCAACTCCCCTAGGGTTTTTGGATTTTCAGGGTATTTATAGAGCAAAGAGCCGGTGCGGGAGGCGGTCGAGGTGGTCACAACCCACCAGCCCAGGCCTACCCAGGTGGGTTTTGCTCCTATCGGAGCCCCCACTGATACTTCTATGGCCCAACAGGTGTCAAAAATTTCCAAAAAAATTCGCTGCGTTTGGACTCCGTTTGATACTTATTTTCTATGAAGTAAAAAACAAGCAAAAGACAGCAACTCGCACTAAGCACTATATCAATATGTTAGTCCCAAAAAATGATATAAAGTTGCTATAAAATGATTGTAAAACATCCAAGAATGATAATATAATAGCATGGAACAATCAAAAATTATAGATACATTGGAGACGTATCATCGAGCTTTGAGTCTTACTGAACTTCATACCTTACAACTCAGGCAAGAACTGCTTCTTTGACTGGCCCTTTTTGAACTCCTTCAAAATCTTGTCTAGGTATGCTCCATGTAAAAGTCTTATCAGGCATCTTGATCTATCTCTATAAAACTTGATGCCCAATATGTAAGCAACTTTACCTAGGTCTTCCTTTGAAGAACTCCTTTCAAACAACCCTTTATGTTTTCCAGAAATTCTACATCATTTCCAATCAACAATATGTTATACACATATACTTATCAGAAATGCTATAGAGCTCCCACTCACTTTCTTGTAAATACAAGTTTCTTCAAAAACTTCATATAAACCCAAAAGCTTTGATCATCTCATCAAAGTGTATATTCCAACTCCGAGATGCTTGCACCAGTCCATAGATGGATCTCTGGAGCTTGCATACCTTTTTAGCATCCTTAAGATCCACAAAACCTTTTGGCTGCATCACATACAACTCTTCCTTAAGGAAACTGGTTTTCACATCCATCTGCGAGATTTTATTAATAAAAAATGCAACAATTGCTAACATAATTCTAATAGACTTAAGCATCGCTATGGGTGAGAAAGTCTCATCATAGTAAACTCTTTGAACTTGCAGAAAACCCTTTATGGCAAGTCGAGCTTTATAGACAGTGGCATTACCATCAGTGTATGTCTTCTTCTTAAAGATCCATCTGTTCTCAATGGCCTGCCGGTAATTGTGTAAGTCTACCAAAGTCCACACTTGGTTCTCATACATGGATCCTATCTCGGATTTCATGGCCTCTAGCCATTTGTCAGAATCTGGGCACATCATTGCTTTTTCGTAGTTCATACTCTCATCATTGTCTAACACCATGACTTCCATGACAAGATTACCGTACCACTTAGGGAAGTACATGTCCTTGTCAAACTACGAGGTTCGGTAGTGACTTGATCCAAAGTTTCATGATCATCATCATTAGTTATCTCTTCAATTGGTGTACGCATCACAGGAACACCTTTCTGCGATGCGCTGCTTTCCAATTCAAGTGAAGGTTCAATAACCTCATCAAGTTCTACCTTTCTCCCACTCATTTCTTTCGAGAGAAAACTCCTTCTCTAGAAAGGATCCATTTTCGACAACAAAGATTTGCCTTCGGATCTGTGATAGAAGGTATTCTATGAAGACACACTTCTCCTCTTTTGGTTCGAGCTTATCAGACATAAGTGTGCACCCCCAAAATTTAAGAAACGATAACATAGGTTTCTTGCTAAAACATAGTTCATGTGGTGTCGTCTCAATGGATTTAGATGGTCCCTATATGAAGTGAATATAATTTGTCTCTAATGCATAACCCCAAAACTATAGTGACAAATCAATAAAGACATCATAGAATGCACCATATCCAATAGAGTACGACTACAATGCTCGGACACACCATTACACTATGGTGTTCCAGGTAACATGAGTTGTGAAACAAGTTTCAAATTGTCTTAAATACATACCAGACTCGTAACTCATATATTCACCTATACGATCATATTGTAGACTTTGTATCTTCTTTTCATGATGATCTTCAACTTCACTCTGAAATTGCTTGAACTTTTCAAAAATTTCAAACTTGTGTTTCATCAAGTAAATATATCTGTATCTACTCAAATCATCTATGAAGGCAAGATAATAATGATATCCACTATGTGCTTCAACACTCATTGGACCACTACATCAGTATGTATTATTTCCAACAAGTCAGTTGCCCGCTCCATTCTTCTAGAAAATGGGGTTTTAGTCATCTTGCCCATGAGGCATGGTTCACATGACTCAAATGATTCATAATCAAGTGATTCCGAAAGTCCATCAGCATGGAGTTTGTTTATGTGATGTATACCAATATGACCTAAGCGGAAGTGCCACAAATATGTGGTACTATCACCATTAACTTTGCATCTTTTGGCATCAATATTATGAACATGTGTATTACTACATTGAGATTCAACAAGAATAAACCATTCACATCAGGTGAATGATCATAAAAGATATTATCCATATAAATAGAACAACCATTATTCTCTATCTTAAATGAATAACCATCTTGCAATAAACAAGATCTGGATATAATGTTCATGCTTAACATAGGCACCAAATAACAATAATTTAGGTTTAAAACTAAACTCGAAGGTAGATGTAGAGGGAACGCGTCGATGGTGATCACATCAACCTTTGAACCATGCCCGACGCGCATCGTCACCTTGTCCTTAGCTAGTCTCTGTTTACTCTGTGTTCGCACACGAACACGTCACCGTGTACCTCCAACACCGAGGGTGATGCACCGAGTTCATGTTGAAGGAGGCCCGTCCGGAAGCGCGGTACACAAGCAATCCGGCGGGTGATCTTAAGGATCCGGAATCCCACGCGCCCGGAAGGGACCCCGTCTAGACACGCGGCGCCTATGGGCTGCCCTAGGTCGGTTCGTCCGCCCCTAGAGCCTCAAGGATCGCTGCCTTTTAATACGAAGAACGAACACAGAACGAGAGAGAAAGAACAAGGGAGAGATGTAAAACTAGGGTAAAAAGTAGATGGGTTTTGCTATTGTGTGTTGTTTAATCGGTCGTTGGCTCTTGTCTATATAAGAGGTGTATGGACTTCCTGTACAAGAATAGGACTTGCCTAGCTGTCAAAATCATCAAAACCTAACAAAACACGGATTATTCATGACCTCTGGACCGGATGTCCGGCTCAAGGCCCGGATGATCCGGCCTAGCCCAGTTTTCTGAGAGCAGCTCACTAATCGGGCTGTAACTTTTGCATACAAACTCAGATTAAGACAATTTTTTACATTAAAATGAATTGTTTCGACAAGACACACAACTTTCAAGTTTAACAATTTTTAATTCGAGGTCATATTGAGTGTGTCCCAGTCTATTTTCTAACATCTGCATCAGGAAAGTTGTCCGGATGTCCGGATGCTTGCCCGGATCGTCCAGCCTTTAACCGGATCATCCGGGACAACACCTATACCTTCCGGCTTCACTTTTTAGCTTATGTTGTTTGGTTCATCTCGGTCTCCGGCCAGATGTCTGGACCTCGACCTGGATGATCCGGCCAAACACTGCTGTAGCGCACATTGTTAGCCGTAGAATCCACATATGACCACGGATGGAGACGAGTTTTACATCAAAATTTTCCGTTTCGATGAGACGAAGAACTTTGCAGTTGAAAGTTTTTCCATCGGATGTCATCTTGATAGTGTTTTGTGCCATGAAAAAAATCTAGTGTCAACACATGCCCCCCCTGTTTTTGGGCAAATCTTGAGCGCTGAAAAATAACTTGCAATACGTTTGTCTAAGGATGATTTCAACACTCCATTGGCCATTTAAAAGTGCTTAGGGCAATAATTTCTATATCGGCCATGTTTATGCTTAGGGCGATACTTTTATATTGGCCATTGATTTTAACTTCTTGTTCACATCATACCTTGTAATCGATTACCACCAATCAGCTTTAAAGATATGGGGATGAACCCGTTCCTTGTAGCACTAAGGAAATCAAATCCCGAGAGATCATGCCCTGTTAAGGAAGTAACATCGGGATGATTCCAATCCACTGATGCATCGGCCAAAGCAACACAAGCCGAATTATCCCGTGAGTGACTTCTACCTCATCATCGACCCATTGTATTAAGAATTGATGCATGGTAGATGGCACACATTGGTTAGCATGAACCCAATCACGGCCTAATATAACATTATAGTTACCTTGCACCTCGGCGATGAAGAATGTGGTGGCCAAAGTTTGCTTCCCACTGTGAGTTCCATGCACATCACACCTTTGGCCTCTGTCCTTCCTTTACCTTCAAATCCATGAAGTACCATATTGGTCTTCATCAATGCATCATCATCTAACCCCAAATTTTTTAAGACCGAGTAGGGCATAAGATTTACCACAACACCACCATCAATGAGCATCCTAGCAACCAATGATCCATTAATATAACCTTTGAGGTACAATGGCGTCAAGTGTTTCACCGGTTCTTTTGGCTTCTCGAAGATAGCATTCTTAGGACTAAAATCCGGCTGGGCCACCTCCTCTTCTTCACCTATATCATGAAACTCGGCAGGTAAGTAATACACCATATTAATATCCATACCTTCTTGAACCGGCGTAGATTCATAATCCACCATCTCATCTTCATCTCCCATTGTGTATATTGGGCTTAAAGTTTCCTCAATTGAAGGGGATGTTTCACGTGGTGTGGATGATGTAATAGGGGTCGCATCATCCTATTTTGGTGGCGAAGGTGTTGTTGTAGCTAATGTAGAAGCATCTGCATTTTGTTTTTGTTTAGGCCTCCACACTTGTTTTGTGAGTGCCATGGGCCGAATGTCATTAAACAATTCATCCCTTTGCTTCTCTTCTTTGCGCTCTACCTTCTCGTGGTTCCTCATGCGTTGTAATCTCCTTTTCATGGTCTTAGTTAAACCGGGAGGACACGACTTAGGTTGGGTATATTTGGGATCCCTAGGTTTGGCCTTGCTTGTGCTAGCCTCATCATCATTAACCATGGAACCCTGGTGAACAACAACAATATCACCATTAGAATTAGCCAGATTACCAACAAACAGCTTTTTTATCTCCTTTTGCTTGTCGCATTCTGAAATTTCCACATTAGGTGACCTGATAAGCCACACTTTTTCTTGGCCTTGCTTGGAGAAATTTTTGTTGGCCGATTAGCACCATATATGGCTCAAATGGCCCTGTGCGGGATAATAGAGCCTCTCGCGAGTAGTCCTTCTAGGTGCTGCCCACCCCATATGAAAAGCATAAGGAGCCATTGGGGGCTGCCCACATCCTCCATTGAAGTCTCCCATGTAATATGGCGCATACGGGGGTTGTGACATCCATGAAGTTGGTGTCCATGACCCATATGGCCTTGCATAGCATCGAAACTCTTGCTTCATAGGCAATCTTGCATGCTTTGAATGTGATGGATGATTAGAGCTAGAACCGGCCGCTTGACTTGCATATTTGGATAGCAACATATCAAAAGTTGGCTTGATTCGGTTGCTCTTAGCTTCACTCTTTTACCACTTGCAAACCTCTGAATTCTTGGGCTTGATAAATTTAACATGATTATATTCTTGTACTTGTGGTTGCCCCTCGAGTGCAGGATTTTTTATGGTGATCTTCAATACTTCCTTGCCATCTGGTTCCTTATCAAGCACAACCTCTCTTCCCAAGACTTTGTCGCCCTCCTTGCCCTTCCTGGGTTCATCAATAACAACATTATCTTTATTAGCAGATTCGGTTATGCTAGGCCGAATTAACATTTTCTTTCCTCCAAGTCCGTGGTGTTTATCGGGAAGGGCTGTTTATATACTTGCATCTAAGCAAAATTCAATCGTCCGTCATTAATGGCCGATTGTATTTGTCGTCGAAAAACATTGCAATCGTTAGTAGCATGAGAAAATGAATTATTGTACTTGCAATGAGTGCACCATTTTAGCTCCTCAAACAGTGGTAGAGTGTGTGTGATATTCTAATCATCTTGTCTTGCAAGAGAGCATCAGATATTCTATCACACTTAGATATATCAAAAGTGAACTTCATCTCATCATCATGATTCTTGCGAATCGTCTTAAGAGCATTGCATGTATAGGGTTTGGCCTTTGAGGACCAAAAAAACTCAGTAGTATAGACATCAACCTCATTGTCCGAATTATCATCATTGTATTAACCCATATGAGGTTGTAGACCTACGAGCCTCCTTACTTCGACTCTCTTGAGCCAAAGCTTTTTGTAAGATTTGGTTAATATTCAAAAACTCAAAACTTTCTAGCCTCTCTTTAATATGAGTTTTCAAGCCAGTAAGAACAAGATCCGCCAAGTCTCTCTTTCTTATCACCAAGCTATAACATTGGTTATTTATATCTCTAAATCTCTTGACATAATTGGTGACTGATTCATCATGTTTTTGCCTAACCGGTGTAAGATGTGACAACTTAAGCTCATTATCGCCGCTATAAAAGAATTGAACCATGTGGTAAAGCAGCAAACCATGAAAATGTGGTGCTAGTTAAAGATAAGGGAAATAAACGCACTTCCAATTCTTCTATGGAACCTGCTTCACCTAACTGCGCTAGATACTGACTAACATGCTCCCATGTTGTTTTCGTACCCTCTCCGCTAAATTTAACAAAATCAGGAACCTTGTAACCTTGAGGGTAGAAAACTTCATCAAAGTGTTTGGGATAAGGCTTTTGGTACACACGACTCTTTACTTTTGGCTCGTTTTCGAAAGTTTCTAGAAACATCTTATGCAAATCCTCCCTTAATTTAGCTGATATTGGATCTAAGGTAGATGAAGATGTTTGTGGCAATGGCATAGGAGCAACATGAGTACTAGCTAGTGGTGCAACTTGTGGGATGGGCGCAAAAACATAATTCGGCGGAAGACCAAACATGCTTGCGCCTATTGGGTGGTGTGACAAAGTGATTCGGCGTTGACGCCGAATTGGGCACACTCATAATAAGATTAGGATATGTAGGTGTAGCCACAAGCTGGTTGGTTTGACTAGGGTAAAAATTCAATGGCATACTGTATTATTGTTGCATAGGAGGTGCCGATGAAACAGGTAAAGTTGGACTAGGTTTTTCAGATAAACCAACAGTACCACTAGATGACGGAGGCATATTTTTCTGAGCATTAGTACTTGCTACAAAAGAATTGTATGTCATCACATTACCCTTACTAACAAAACTTTCCATCACAGCCACTTGCTCTAGAGAAAAAACTTTACTCACAGTGATTACATCTTGTTCGTCAATGAGAGGAGGGAAATTGACGTTTCCAACCGGGGTGATGTTACCTTGACGGTCATTCTTGAAACTTGAAAGAAACACCTCCAAATCCTGCTCCTCGCACTTTTTCTTGAGCGCCTCAAAATCCTCTTCACGATACTTCTTGAGTGCTTCGTAGGCCTGGCGATGTTCGTCTGATAGTTCATCAAGACCGGCCTTAATGATGTTATCGGCACTAACTTCTGAGGGCTTGGGAAGATCCGACATGGTTGATTATGATTCTTGATCTTTTGTCCCAGAGGAGTCGCCAAAAATTGTGTTCACACACAAACACGTCATCGTGTACCTCCAACGCCGAGGGTGATGCACCGCAACTCACGTTGAAGGAGGCCCGTCGGGGAAGCGTGGTACGCAAGCAATCCGGGGCCGCTTTTGAGCACCCGAAATCCCACGCGCCTGGGAGGGACCCCGTCTGGACGCGTGGCAGCTATGGGCTTCCCTAGGCTGGTTTGCCCACCCTTAGAGCCTCGAGGATCGCTGCCCTTCAATATGAAGAACGAACAAAGAACGAGAGAGAAAGAACAAGGGAGAGATGTAAAACTAGGGTAAAAAGTAGAAGAGTTTTGCGATTTTGTGTTGTTGTTCAATCGACCGTCACCTCTTGTCTATATAAGATGAGGATGGACTTACCGTACAAGTAAAGGACTTGCCTAGCTGTCTAAATAATCAAAACCTAACAAAACACGGACTATTCACGACCTCCGACCCGGATGTCCGGCTCAAGGTCTGAATGATCCGGCCTAGCCCAGGTTTTTGACAGCAGCTCACTAATCGGGATGTAACTTTTGCATACAAACTCAGATTAAGATGATTTGTATATCAAAATCAACCGTTTCGATGAGACGCACAATTTTGCAATTGAACACTTTTTGATTTAAGGTCGTATTGAGTGTGTGTCGGACTGTTTTCTAACATTTGCAGTAGAAAAAGTTGTCCGGACGTCTGGATCCTTGCCCGGATCGTTCGGCATGTACCTGTTTCATCCGGGACTAAACCCACATCATCCGGCTTCAGTTTTTAGCTTCTGTTATTTGGGACTTTTGTTCGGTCTTCAGCCGGATGATCTGTACCTCGGCCCAGATGATCCGGCCAAACACTGCTGCAGCGCACGTATTTGGCCGTAGAATCCACATACGACCTCGGATGAAATTGATTTTTATATCAAAATTGTCCGCTTCGACGAGACAAGCACTTTGCAATTGAAACTTTTTCCATTCGATGTCATCTTGATTGGGTTTTGTACCATGCAAAAATCTGGTGTCAACACTCTGTGGCTTCTATTTCGAGTTACAAATAAGAGCAATCAAACCATTATCAAGTACGCAGGCGTTAGTACGACTACTAGTATGGTACACATCAATAACATGTATATCAAATATATCTTTGTTGATGTTGTCGCCTTCTTACCTGCCAAGTACTTAGGGCAGTTCCGCTTCCAGTGACCACCCTCCTTGCAATAGAAGAACTTAGTCTCAGGTTTGGGTCCAGCCTTGGGTTCCTTCACGGGAGTGACAACAGCCTTGCCATTCTTCTTGAAGTTCCCTTTCTTTCCCTTGTCTTTGTTCGTTTGTACCTCCACGGCCTTAAGCATCGCGAAAATCTCAGGGATCGTCTTCTCTATCCCTTGCATATTATAGTTCATCACGAAGCCCTTATAGCTTTGGTTGTAGTGATTCGAGAAGTCTATCAATCGCTACTTCATCTGGAAGGTTAACTCCCAATTGATTCAGGAGGTTGTAGTACCCAGGTATCTTCAATACGTGCTCGCCAATGGAGCTGTTCTCCTCCATCTTGCAGCTAAAGAACTTGTCGGAAGTGTCATACCTCTCAACCCGGGAATGAGCCTGAAATACCAATTTCAGCTCCTGGAACATCTAATATGCTTCGTGGTGCTCAAAACATTTTTGGAGCCCTTGTTCTAAGAGATAAAGCATGGCGCACTGAACATCGTGTAGTCATCACTTCTAGCCTGCCAGACGTTCATGGCGTCCAAATTTGCGGGAGCGGGTGGCACACCTAACGGTGCATCAAGGATATAAGCCTTCTATGCAGCAGTGAGGATCGTCCTCAAATTATGGACCTAGTCTGCATAGTCGCTTCCACAATCTTTCATCTTTTCTTTCTCTAGGAATGCATTAAAATTCAAGGGAGCTAGAACGTGAGCCATTGATTTACAACATAATTTTTCCAAAGACACTAAGACTATGTTCATGATAATTGGTTCAATTAATCATATTACTAATGAACTCCCACTTAAATCAACATCCCTCAAGTTGTCTAAGTGTTGCATGATCCAAATCAACTACCCATGTCTGATCATCACGTGATATAGGGTCATCATCAATGGTGAACATCTCCATGTTGATCTATCCACTATATGACTCATGTTCGATCTTTCGGTCCTCCATGTTCCAAGGCCATGTCTGTACATGCTAGGTTTGTCAAGTTTAACAAAAGTATTCCGCATGTGTAAAAACTAGCTTACACCCATTGTATGTGAATGTAGAGTCTATCGCACCCGATCATCATGAGGTGCTTTGAAACGACGAACTTTTGCAATGGTGCATACTTAGGGAGAACACTTTTATCTTGATATTGAGTGAAGGGATTATCTTATAATGCTACCATTGTCCGAAGCAAAATAAGATGCATAATAATATAAACATCACATGCAATCAATATATGTGACATGATATGGCCATTATCATCTTGTGCGTTTGATCTCCATCTCCAAAGCACCGGCATGAACTCCATCGTCACCGGCATGACATCATGATCTCCATCATCGTGTCATCATGTGGTTGTCTCGCTAACTATTGCTTCTACAACTATTGCTAACGCATAGAGATAAAGTAAAGCAATTACATGGCATTAAATCATTGACATGCAGGTCATACAATAAATTAAAGACAACCCTATGGCTCCTTCCTGTTGTCGTACTCATCGACATGCAAGTCGTGAACCTTTTAAAAAACATGATCATCTCATACGTCAACATATATCACATCATGTTTTGGCCATACCACATCACAACATGCCCTGCAAAAACAAGTTAGACGTACTCTACTTTGTTGTTGCAATTTTTACGTGGCTGCTGGGACAAACTATAAGAACTATTCTTATCTACGCAAAACCATAACGGTGACATACAGGTTGCCTTTTTACCTTCTACAAGGACTGTCTTTGTCAAATCAGATTCAACTAAAGTAGGAGAGACAAGCACCCGCAAATACACTTTTATGCAATACAAGTTGCATGTCAAACTGTGGAACCGGTCTCATGCGCGAAGACATGTAAGGTTGGTCCGAGCTACTTCATCCCACAATACCACCGAATTCAAATAAGACAAGGGAAGTAAGCAATCTGAACATCAACGCCCACAACAAGTTTGTGTTTTACTCATGCATATCCATCTACGCATAGACCTAGCTCTGATACCACTGATGGGGAATGTTGCATGAAAAATAAAAAAATCCAACCAATCACCCAAGTTCTAATCTAACTATGCATGGACCTAGCTCTAATGCCACTGATGGGGAAAGTTGCATGAAAATCAAAAAACTTCCTACCAATCACCCAAGATCTAATCTAGGAGATGCATAGCAACGAGAGGTGAGTGTGTCTATGTACCCTTGTAGACCGAAAGCATTAGCATCGTAATGCGGTTAATGTAGGTGTACTCGTCGCGTTCCAATCCGATCTAGTGCCGAACGGACAACACCTTCGAGTTTAGCACACATACGGCTCGGCAGCATCCTATCTTTATTTATCCAGCAAGCGGGGGAGAGGAGGTAGATGAGATCTGTTCCAACATGACGACTTGGTGGTGGTAATGGCAGTGGAACACCGACAGGGCTTCGCCAAGCGTGACGAATCGAGGTGGAGGCTTATCGGGAGAGAGATGAGGCTTGGGTTTTTGTGTTTCCAGCCCTTGCACCCCTTCCAACTATATATAGGGGTATGGGAGGGCTGGGGCCCTATCCCCTCCTACAAGGAGGTGAGGCATCCAAGGGAGGAAACTTGACTCCCAAGGCAAGTGGAGTCCCTCCCACTTAGGGTTTCTCATTCCCACGCGCATGGGCCTTGTAGGAGTTGGTTCCCTTGGACCATTAATGCCAGGGCACCCACCTACAGCCCATGATACTATATGGGACATGTTGGTCCCTCCGAGGACTTTCGGACTATCGGATTATGGGTTCCGCAAACCCTTGAAAGGTTCGAACTCTGGGGTGCGTGCGGAGATCTCAATCTACCCAGCATTCCTACTCGCGATTCTCCTAAGCCTAGCATGACGAGCTCAAAGAGACAAAGAGACACAATAGTTTATCCTGGTTCAGGCCACCTTGTGGTGTAATACCCTACTCCAGCGTTTTGGTGGATTGCCTCGGAGGGCTGAGGATGAACTAGTACAGTGGATGAACTGGCCTCAGGAGGTGAGGTGTTCTTGAGCTTAAGAGAGCTGGTGGATGCAAACTAGTTGTCGCTCTATGGTGGTGGCTAAGTCATATTTATAGTGGCCTTGGTCCTTTTCCCAAATGTTGGCGGGAAGGGACCCCACAATGGCCGGATTTGAAAGGGGACAAGTAGTACAGCTTATCCTAACAAAAGTAATATTTGCCTGCGAAAAGCCTCTGGTAGTGACGCTGCGGTGGGCTCGGCGATGACCTCCGTCCTGCCGTCCTGGCGGTCTTGGTCTTGTTGCACCAGAATGGAAACCTTTGGCTGATTCTTTGGTACTCCGCGCCTGTGGCTTGCCTCCCTTGCACCGAAGAGGAAACCTGAGCTCTGCGCCTGCCTGGCGCCCGCCTGGCCTTGGTCGTCATGACTCATGTCAGCTGAGCCTCGTGAGAGACACCTTGCATAGAACTCTCCGCCCCTGGGAGCCAGCCTGAGGAGGCCGATCACCTCGGGGGTCTTGGCGTCGTCCGCCACACGAGGCTTGGCCCCTCGCGAGGGTCTAGAGTTGTTGATGTCAAAGTTGGGCCGTACCTGGCCGTCGAGGGAGCCACGTGGTGAGCCGCAGGCAGGCAAGTCCGGATACCCCCATATCCTGAACGCCGACACGGACCCCTTCGGAACCTTCTGGTGACTTCCCGATAATATACCAAAAAAGCGGACTTTTTCCGGAACCCCGACAACAACTTTCCATATATAAATATTTACCTTCAGACCATTCTGGAGCTCTCCGTGACGTTCCGAATCCATTCGGGACTCCGAATAACCTTCAGAATTTCCACTATTAATATCTAACTACTACCCTAGCGCTACCGAACATTAAGCGTGCGACCCTACGGGTCCGACAATCATGTAGACATGAGCGAGACCCCTCTCCGGTAAATAACCAATAGGGGACCTGGATGCCCATATTGGTTCCCACATATTCCACAAAGATATTTATCGGTTGAACCACGATGTCAAGGATTCAGTTAATCCCGTATACAATTCCCTTTGTCAGGCGATATGTTACTTGCTCGAGATTTGATCGTCGGTATCTCTATACCTAATTCAATATCTTTATCGACAAGTCTCTTCACTCGTTCTATAAAAGATCTCATGACTAAACTCATTAGTCACATGCTTGCAAGCTTCTTGTGATGTTGTACTACCGAGAGGGCCCCGTCACACCGAGCGACAAATTTCAGTCTCAATCCGTGTCAACCCATCAAACACCTTCAGAGATACCTGTAGAGCACCTTTATGATCACACAGTTATGAAGTGACGTTTGGATACACACTAAATATTCCTTCAGTGTCAGGGAGTTGCATGATCTCATGGTTTAAGGGACAGATACTTGACATGATAAAAGTTGTAGCAAATAACTAAATGATCTGATGCTAAGCTTACTGCTGGGTCTGTCCATCACATCATTCTCCTAATAATGTGATCCTGTTATCAAATGACAATTCATGTATATGGTTTGAAAACCTTAATCATCTTTGATGAACGAGCTAGTCTAGTAAAGGCATACTTGGGACACAGTGTAGTTTATCTATACACACATGTATTTAAGTTTTCGGTTAATACAATTCTAGTATGAATAATAAACAACATTTATCATTAACTGGGAAATATGATAATAAAAAATTTATTATTTTCTCTAGGGCATATTTCCAACAGTATGCCGGTGCCTTTTTAGTCACAACAGAATCATGTTGTTGATGTTAATCGTGTTAGGCTCACTAGCACCATGTTAGTCCGCCTGACAGTCTCGTACGCGCTAGACCAATGGTTGTGTCAGCGATATCTAAAACGACATACGAGAAGACGTGTTTGTTTTGTTTTCGATGCCATACAAGGTGTCGTGATAGTTTAAGTAATGTGCCAAACAATAAGTGGTCTTCCTTCGCCATTGACAGAACATTTCTAGTCGTGTTCCTTTAATGCTACCGGCCATCCATTAGCTGTCTCTTGAGCAGTGTGATGACCAACAGAAAGCCATCAAAACAACCTTTTTTTTCTCTCGCGGGACACCGCTCTTGATTGGCCTTTGACCCCCTTGCATTGCATTGAGCCGCTCTTGTGCCGTCATTTATTAGGGTTCAAAACTTGGATTTTTGTTATATTGTTTAGCCTTCGCTATAATTTGCAACTACAAGATGTGTAGGACTACCACCTTGTCAGATCATCGGTTGAACCCCAACTTGTTCATCTATTTCGTGTGTTCGGTTTATTATCAACAATTTCATATTGCAAGTTACTATAGATCGTCCCGATTATTCGCTTGCTTGTAGGAACTCAAACCTCGCTGTTTACATTGATCGTGCCTACCACACACCGCAGATTGGTTTAGCGATTGCGGATGTATGTTGTTGGGTAGGGTATAGTCGGGTCGTCTAAATCAAATTCCACCAAATCGATTGCTATCCCCACTCATTAAAAGATCGGGCTGCCACCACATTAGTGCCACCTTCCTCCCTTTCCACCGCCGAGCTTGTCTTTCCCGACAAGACATGGCCGTGGAGGGCAAGACCGTTCATGCTTGACGCGGGCTGCCACCACATTAGTGCCCCTTCCTCCTGACCAGCGGTTCCACCATGGCACTCTGGTCGACCCAAGTAACTTGGCAATGACCACCATCTCAAAGGACCTCTTGGGCACACTGCATCCGGACGCTGTGCGCGGTTGGTGTTGTTCGGGGCCATGGCGACAACGTCCACCCAAGATGACGCAAGAGGTGCAGTGGCACGCAAATACGGCGGTGCCTTCTCTACGACACCGATAACTACTGCGCACAGCGTGGTGCCTTCTCTACACCGTTGACAATGGCCTTCAAGGAGGCGCTGCCTGTGCTCCGGCTCAAAGACGACGACCGGCGTTTCATGGATCACGAACGCCGCGGAAGGTCATCGATCCTAACAAAAGGAATATAGCATTGACTGAGACATAATAAAGCAAAACTGTAACAGTAACTTATGTGGCTGCTACTTATCCATCAGTGTATGGTCATTTAGTTGCTGAAATTAAGTCATTAATAGTTAGTAAAGAGTTTATTCTCCAGAAACTTCATAGGTCTCACAATAGAGTTGCAGATTGCGCAAGGTATAATCGCTTTCAACGTGTCACGGATGTGTGGCTCGACAGAGGACCCTGTATATTGAGGCAAAAATGCTAGACCTACGAAAGGTCCTACGTAGGCTTACTTAACCTTCATATCATTCTCTCCTCCCCCTGATTTCAAACGGGGTGGGCCCCAGCTGCTAATCCTGGCCCAATTAACAACACCCACATCATCATTTACGTAAAACCTGAACGTAAGTTTACGTATGTGTAGCATTGCTCATATTGAGGTCTCTTGCCTCTGGAATGTAACCCTCTTATCTTGGAATAAACTACTATTATCTTGAAAAAAAAACACAATTTGCAATGACCTGCTTTATTTAGTTTAATACGGCACCTGGAAACAAGCAAGATGCCGAGGCAGTATAACACTAACTTATGTAGCTGCTGCTCCCTCAAAAACAAAAAGGAAAAACTTATGTAGCTGCTGCTTATCCATCAGCAATCTAGGTGTGGAGATAACTCCACTCCACACCATCTAGTACCTAGTGACTTGTGAGAGCCTTATTTTTGAAGAACCAACCTTCAATATACTATTATGCATGCGATGCATGCATGCTACATGCTGCTTTGACTGGCTTGATCGATCAGCAGCGGTTGTCAACGAACCCGACCTTGCCTCCACGCAGATCGTAGACCACCTCCGTGTACGCCTGCGCCAGCGACCCGACGACGGAGACGCCCGACCCGTACGCCGGCACCGGCGCGAACGCGAGGCACGCCACCGAGAAGATGTTGTGGGGGTCGCTAAAGTACATCATCTGCTCAAACCCGAGCTCCAGGCTCGCGCCGCCCTCGAAGCTGAGCGTGATGGTCGGCACGTCGACGCCGTTCAGGCCGGTGAAGTCGTAGCACGTGTCGAGCTCGCCGGACGAAGGCGCCACCTTGTAACCGCTCATCACGAACCTGAACACCTCGCGCAGGTCCTCGTACACGCGCGGCTGCAGGTAGGTGAAGGTCGTCTGCACCTCGATCAGCGCGTCGCTGGCGAGCGACTCGGTGGGGATCGGGAGCTCCAGCCCGCCGATACTCACGCAGATGAGCCTCAGGAAGTAGAGGTTCCGGCGGGGGGATCTGCTGTGCAGGGTGGCGTAGCTCACGCGGCGGCCGGCGAGCTCCGGCCGGGTGGTGCCGAAGGAGAGGAAGCCCTGGGACTCAGCGCCCCTGGGCAGGCAGTAAGAGAAGGCGACCGTGTCCGGGGACAGACTGACCTGTGAGGCCAGCGAGTAGCGGTTCCTGCTGAGGTCGAGGACTCCCGACGTGCCGTCCGTCGGCACCTCGCTCATCATCTCCATGCAAAGGAACCTGAAGCCGCGCACGTGGACCGACGGCGCCACCGTGAGGGTGTCCTTCTCCATGGTGGCGTTGAACACGAGGGAGCCATTGTGTGTCACGCGGAACGTGCAGCCGGGGGTGGTGCAACGGGTAATGGGGCAGCCTTCCCATGTCCTGCCGCATGGAATGTCGTAAAGGGTTGATGACAGGGAGTGGGACGGGTTGAAGACCTTGTCGCATGGGTCCCCGGCGGCGCATGGCTTGCACTGGAGAAGCGTGGCTCCGATGGTGGCCGTGTCGAATCCCACGGTGATGTTCTGCGCCGGAGTGCCCAAGCCGATGACGACGTGGTATTCCGGTGCGTCCGGAAGATCCACCAGGGGGGTGCCGGTCGAGGGGATCGTCAGACCAGGACTGTCCGCCGACTCGTCGAGGAGCCCGCATAGGCGGAGGGCGTCGCGGCTGGAGGCGTCGCCGACCGAGGGCATGCTCTGGCTCAGACCGGCGGCAGAAGGTGAGCACGGGCTCAGCCGATGCGTCACCGGCAGTCCATTGCCATCTCCTGCACAAGGTGTAGATAAGTTAGCAACTATCAAATTCATGCTCCAGTGAACTCATTCAAAAGTCCGAACTGATGGAGGGACGAATGTGGGCAATATATTTCAAGAACTTCGCATAAAGAGTAAATTTAGTTGCAAGCACATGATGAAGATACTGTAGAATTTTCACCAGAAGGGTTGGAGGAGCAGGTCGATGGTTTCTTGGACTCATGGGACGAACGGGTGATGACATGCTTCCCACCATTGATGGAGCCTGTGCGGTAGGAGCTGCCGAGATGAGGAGCAAGAACGAGCAAGCACAAGAGCAGACAGGGAACGGCGGAAGCCATTGTAGCTTGTGGAGATCGGAAGCCGGGTGGTGGTTGCATGGAACCTGGCGGAAGCCTGCCTATATATAGCCATGAACGAGCACATGACGTATGTCGAGGACGTCAGCATTGTTCTTGTTTTAGCAGCTGGGTTCTTCTATGACGACTGATTGCGATATCAGATATGTAAGTGGGCATACAAAATGGTTATTCCCAGTCTTGTGCGTGTGGTTTCCCTTGTTTATATGCTCCCACGATCAGCCCAAAGCGTCGCGCACGTATAAGCAGCGTGTGCATACGTATATGGATCGGGATTAACGTCCGTGTGGTTCCAACAGGGATGCCAAAATTACACGGCTAGCCGGCACAATGAGCTTCCAAAGATATCTATCGGTACCTTCATCGCTAACTGCAAAAGTTGGACTTTTCCCCCTCCACATAGTTAAGGTGTTGTTACCTTGCATCCTAATTGGCTTCACCCTTCATCGCCGGTCGCAAAAGTAGTTCTTTTTTACATAGGACGTTGTTACCTTGCATCGGCCAGGTGTCTCGGCACTCCATCACCATTTTGATCGTCAGCGCTCCGATGCATCCTGCTTGTCTCGTTATTACTCCCTCCGTTCCAAAATAGATGATCCAACTTTATACTAAAGTTAATACAAAGTTGAGTCATTTATTTTGGAACGGAGGGAGTACCAGATAAACACTTCAAACATGATGGAATGATAAAAAGATACTACATCCGTTTTTAAATATAAGATGTTTTGTAGTTCAATTGGTGTACCACACAATCGTGCCAGGATGGTAATGTTGTGGAGTCGTTTTCGTTACGTTGTGTTTGAATGTCTGTATTCGAAACCTCCGTGTTGAATTCGGTTCAGTTCCAATTTACCCAAGAAACTGTAATGGACACGAATACGAATTCGCTTGTTTGGGTGTTAATTGACTTGGCTCAAGGAATCTTACTCCCAGGTTTCAATACAGAACCATGTTTAGATGTCGAACTATGGAATTGCATAGCAACACTAGTATATGCATCAAAACAGAAGTTATATAATGTCTGACTATAATTGGATGACTATATAGCAATTTGTTCTCAAATATCCTAGAAATCCAGGACAACATAAACACACACAAAATAGTTTATACACCAACAAAGTACAACACCTATAATTTAAATAGGTGTTCCAAATTCTCAGCGACCACAAAGACATAATTCCAAATTTAACATCACAATTGTTCAAATAAGTTGAAGTTGAACATGACATAGTTCCAAATGTAACAAAACATTTTCTTTTGCAGGGGAGGCTGATTCCAACGAAATCGGAGGGGTATGCCTCTGTATCGTGGGAGGGTTTTACCATGCTAGAGATTCATCGGCTGTATCGGTTAGATTCCAGTCCGTAGTTTTCATTTACACCCCAAACAGCTGAATTTGTATTTTTGAAATACAAAATCTAATACAGGGCCTAATACAGACAACCAAACGGGGTGTTTGTCTGTGATGAATCTAAGGACTATTACAGGATTTCTTCCTAATCAAACGAGGTTTTCAAAAAGCCTCACAAGTTACACGTAGCTTCGCCACTCCTTTGCAGCAACACCAGTTCATCTGCATTATCATCGGCTCCAAGATGTACTGTATTATCAAAAAAAAACTCCAACATGTAACGTACTAGTCAAGTTTACCAATTCAACCTAATAAGAACATCAGGTTGATTAACAGGAATTTATCTACATCTTGCATGTTGTGCTCACAAATTAGTTCATCCTAGAAATAGACTAGTTCTTGCAAGACATAAACGTACTCAAATATGAAAATTCTGGTATAGCAGCACTGCTTGTAGGGATGAAAACGGCGCGGAAACGGACGGAACTGGGTGCTACCGGTTTTTTTTTGCAGAAGCGGAAACGAATACAGAAACCTGGAAACGAATATGGAAATAGATACTACCGGAAACAAACACGGAGCGAATACAGAGCGGACACGAAAACAAAACTCTGTGTTGAACGGACTTAAAGCCCCCTTGAATCATGGAGAAATACAGACAAAAACCAAACAAATTGATGGAATTGTTAACATGGCTACAAAATAATATGGTTGTATTGGTAACATAGGGTAGTATTGTAGTAGTACATGACAATTCCGTATATGGTCTAGCTGAGTATGTGTGGTAGTAAAAGTTGGTACTCAAATGATACATTCTTGTGTCCTTATGTGTTGTTTGTGGCCTACAAAGCAGTCATGGGCCTATAGTAGAAACGAAAATTCCATATTAACAGAAACGGAAAGTTCTGTTTCCCGTGTGTTTCACGGGAAAACACCGTTTCGTTTTTGTTTTCGTTTACGCATAAAAAATTCCATTTCCATTTCCGTGTCACAAATTTCCTTTTTCGCTTTCATATTTCCTTTGTTTTATTTTTTCCTCCGGGAAAGCGGAAACTTTCCACTCCATTTTGATCCCTAACTGTTTGGTGATACTGATATCTCAACAACCGATAATGCATACATGGACGTCTCCACGGTGGTCCTGGATCGGTCGAGGTGCCAGACCTCCGCGAGCGTCGTGTCTGCAAGGACCCACTCCGGCGCAATGTTCGACATCGCGAACACATACCGATGTTGCACGTTGCGCCACCCCTCCTCCGTCAACGTGCTACGGGGCGACGTGTTGACGCCGTCACGCCCGAGGTAATGCAGGAGGTGCCCGCGCGTGCTGGGATGGCTCCTTCACCATTACCAGCGGTGATAGTGGCGCCCTTTCCTTGCCGTGCCAAAGGAGTCTTGATGATGACCCCGGCCGGTTGGCAAGGTCCACTGTGCTGCGCAGTGATGAGGGCGGCTCCTCCTTGACGTGACGTTCAATTTGGACGCAGCGGTTGCACCGACGGGGGGCTCCTCCTTGACACAGTGGGTGGTGGCTTCCGCGAGAGAGGTGGGGCTATGTTTGTTCCTTTTATCTAGTATATGAAGGAGAGCACAAACTCCTCCTTGAACATCGCACCGATGGAGGAGGAAGGGCCCAGAGAATTTGGGCGGTGGCGTCATGATCCGTCTAGGGAGCCAGACCCACCCGCCGATGCCGAGAACTATGACTGGGCATGCCCATCTCTACGGAGAGGAGAGGAGCATCGATGGTGGTGAATGAAGAATAGTGAGGCGGAGAGGTGTGGAAAGTAGATGCAGTTGTACAACACAACCATCTCAAAGGGCGGATCCTATATGGCGCATAGGGCGCCCCCTAACACCCTCCTCCCAGACCCCCTGCGCGCCGGCTCATGTCAGGCACAAGGTCCCCTAGCTTTTTATTTTTTTCTTTCATGTTTCTTTTTCGTTTTTCAATTTTTAATTTCTTCTTCATCTCTATTTTTTCTTCTTTCTTTTTCTTTTTTCCTCCTTTTTGTGAAAAAAATTTAAATCTTGAACATTTTTCTGAATTCAAAAAAGATTTATGAAATACAGAATTTGTTCGTCATATTCAAAATTTATTCACCATAATTTTAAAAAAAAATCATCCAGCTTTCAAAAAGTTCAACTCATTTAAAAAAAAGGGTTATTGAATTGAGAAATTGCTCATCAAGTTCAAAAAATGAAAAATGTTCATCTAATTCACAAAATGTTCATCGTATTCAAAATTTGTTCACCACAATTTTTTTAAATTTATCATATTAAAAAAATGTTCATCTATTTTCAAAAATTCCATCTGATTTTTTCAAAAAAGTTCTTGAATTGATAATTTGTTCATCAAATTCAAAATTTGTCCATTTTATAAAAAAATGTTCATCAATATCCTAATCCATGATTTTTATTCAAAATCCTGAACATTATTCGAATTTAGGGACATTTTTTGTCTCCACGAAATTTTTTCAAGTTCGCATTATTTTAATTTTGGAAAGTTTTTCAAATCCCAAATTATTTAAAACCAAAAACGAAAAAACCGAAACAAGAAAATAGGTGGCTCCCCGCTGCCGCTTATGGGCCGGCCCAAAATGGGCGCGCAAGGGCAGCGTGAGGTGTGCGGGCGTCCGCTACCTGGCACGTGTTGCGCCATATATGAGCTCCCATCTCAAAGGATACATCTTTGAAGGGCACCAAGTAATCTGAAATTCGCACTATAGTACACTCCAAAGAAATCCCAGCAAGTAAAAAACTGAATAAATAAATAGTACATTCATCAGTAGTACCAAAGAAGCACAAAGATCATCAGGACTTCTCAATAAATAAACAACTCCAGCAGCCAAACTTTGGAATTTCAGATCAAGATATGTCAATAGTCATGCATCAAGTGCTAAAGAGACTGCCGCATATTTTCTTAAGACATTTGAAGATCAGTTCAAAAGTTTGAGCAACATAGCTGAAAAAGTTTTATTCTTATTTCTAGAGGTAATCAATGTTGATGTAATCAGCATGTTTTAGTCCTGCAACGCCCTCTTTACCTCCACGCCATCTTTACCTTGTGATCAGCCCATTTCAGAAATTAATGTAGCCTTAGCTAATGCTTGGCAATGGTACTCTGTAAGTTAGTTTTAGTATGCTGAGCCAAATGCAACAGAATTATAGTATGATGTAGCCAATTTTGCCTTGTTTATAACAGGTGTTGTATCCCAAGCTTGACAAATGTTGCTATCACATACTGACAACTGCATGAGCCGGTGGCCTCATCTGAATCAATAGCCTGCCGCTTCTGTTGGTAAGCATTAGGGTGGCTGTTTGAGTTTATCCGGGACATCTGCAAAATAAACTTATTATAGGTAACTCTATTTGTGCAAAAGAGGGGAAAGTGGAAATTATAGCGGCAGGTTGTACCAGTCACTGTCGTTTCTGTTGGGAAATAATATTTGTACTGGGGCAGCCGCAACACAACCTTATGGTTAGTCTTATTACACAAGAAAGGACAAAATGGAAATAGTATCAACAGGACAAAAGTGGGACAACATATACCTGAAGTGAAATTTATCCACCAAAGCGAGCATTTTGCAAACCAATAGATTCATGATGAGCAACTGAACACTAATCTATATAGAAAAAATGGTGCCATAACCAAGTATGAACCACAGCTCAGTGCCAAATTAGTAGATAGATGATGACAGATTGATCATAGGGCATGCTTGGTTTGCAGCCGAAAACTGGCCTGCCAAGCCTGCATTTGGCAATGTCAACTTCCCTGAACTCGGCAACTTTCACAGATATTGTCAAAACAAGGTAGGCAACCGATTGATAGCCAATACATTGGCTTTGCCCACATATTGGCAAATCAAAATTTGGCATCAATCCAAGCATGTTCATACTGATTTAAATAAGATATCCTTATATACCATCACATCATAAGCAAATTTAAGAATGTCAACACAAAGAAAGTCTATCATGATTTAAGCCTTATTAAGTATTAATGTCAGGAGATACGGCCCCCAAGTGAAGGAAAACTCTAATGCGTACAGATTACCATTGCATCCAGTGATCTAACATGGGCTACACGAAATGAGAACCATACATGCTGAAATAAAATGTGCCCAAACCACATATGTTGACACAGAAATAGTCCTAAAAAGGACAGAAGACAAGCGTCAAATCATATAGATAAATAAGAAGAATCATCATAGTTACATGATTCATTATGCAGATACTCCCTCCGTCCAGAATTAGTTGACGCTCAAACGGATGTATCTAGATGTATTCAACGCTAGATACATCCGTTTGAGCATCAACTAATTTCGGACGAAGGAAGTACTTGTTAAGCGCACAAGGAATGTAGGAGGGATTAGAATCTGCTGATCTCTTTGCACTAAATGGCACTGGCTCTCCCACTATCTTGCTCCTCATGTCAAGAGTGAGAATCCATGCATCATGGTCCCCATGATTTTTTCTTAGACATGATACAAACCATGCCATCACCACACACGGTTGGACAAGGCACTTTCAGGGTTTTCAATGGAAATTTTGCAGCAGCATTGCATCCAGAATCTGGATGAGGCAAGGAGACACTACTTCCAAGTTCATCTACATGAACCACACTGTCCTTGCACCAATAGTCCCAAAAGATCTCCCTAGACCATGTAATGAGCCTCCAACCAACAAACTCTTCTACTTGCTCCACCCCAGTTGGATCAACCACTTCACAATCAAATAATAGATCCTTGGTTGAGGAATCAGGAATGATGGTTCTGATAGCACATAGATATTCCAACTCAACACACCTGATTTTCAAACCATCGGGGCAGGTGACATCACGAAAGTGCCGCGCCGCCACTTTGTCGCAGTGTCGTCAGTTATCAGGGAGAGGCTTGGGCAGTGGAACAAACCACGCTGTCACAGGCTCCCTGAGCACATCGCAGAACAAAATGCCCTTATAGAGATTGACATAGCCCAACACTCCACCTCGTAAAGCAATCACCTTGTTGGCAGAAATTCTACTCCCTTTCTTAGTCAGCCAAGAAGAAAGATCTGGGACCAACAGCAGCTCTGTAGTCTAGGCACGCCACTTTGATCTGAAGATGTCAAGTTTGTAGTGCATTTAATCTTTTCTAAAAGCGGCCAAGTCAAAAGTTGTGTTGCCGCCGCCATCAGGCAAGATGCTGATGATGTATGG
>NC_041393.1:165079149-165133759 GCF_002162155.2 Triticum dicoccoides
AGACTTGCCGGCCTGCGGCCCAACGCGCGGCCCCTTCGATGACCCGGTACGGCCCAGCTTGAAGACCTCACGGGCAAGACCATCGTGAGGCGCCTCGGCCTCGCGAGGGGAGCAACGCCAAGACCTCGCGTGGAGTGTTGTGTCAAAACCAGCATATCTCGGGTAGGGGGCCCAAGTTGTGCGTCTAAGGATCGATGGTAACAGGGGACCAGGGGACACAATGTTTACCCAGGTGCGGGCCCTTTTAAAGGAGGTAAAACCCTACTCCTGCTTGATTATATTCGAAGAGTATAGAGATTACAAGAATTGATCTACCTCGAGATCGTAATCGCTAAACCCTAGATGTCTAGCCTATGAATATTCCGATGATGGTAATGAGGATATCCTCTACGGACTAACCCCTCCAGTTTATATACACACACCGGAGGGGCCTAGGGTTTGTACAAGGTCGGTTCATCAGGGAAGGAAACGATACACCCAGACTCTAATCTTGTTGTTTACGTATGGAGAAGTCCCACCCGGACACGGAGGATAGTCTTCAGCTTGATCTTGTATGGCCCATCCAACCCGGCCCATACTCCTGGGCCGGACCGCTGAGGACCCCGAATCCAGGACTCCCTCAGTAGCCCCCGAACTTGCTTTCAATGACGATGTAGCATGCGGATATAAGTCTTCGACTTCGCAAGGCGGGTTCTCCATCATACTCCGAATTGACGATAGTCTGGCATCGGCTTCTGTGTCTAGTCATTACGATTCCTTCCTGGCGTTGCATCGATGTCCACGCGTCTGAGCGAATGCGAATGGTCCGTTACCTTTATATTTTAACCCTTTTAATAGGTACGGGCGGCGCTTATATGATGAGGTTAGATCCCCAAACGCCAACCCACATCGCCCCAAGAGCAACAGAGCAAACCATGAAAAAAGCTCGAACCATGGCTAGTGTCCCTGGCTCCTCCTCGCGTCCTCATGGCCCTCAAGAGGGGGATTGGCAAAGTTGTTCTGTATCCCATCTTCAGCTCAATCGTCTCCAGATGCAAGGATATCTTCCCCCACGGATCTATTCTCCGTATGGGCAGGATTAACTTCTATGGGCGATGGTGCATTGACAGAGAATTTTCCCAACCCTAGCCAAGGGGAGAGGGTATGCTATATCTTGTTCCCTCTGAGGGGCGTAGGATTCCCGATCCATCCCTTCCTTAAGGGTCTACTGGAATATTACGGGATCCAGCTGCACAACCTCACACCAGGTTCCATTCTGCATATTTCTGGTTTTGTCGCCCTTTGCGAATTATTTTTAGGCTGCGAGACTCATTTCAAACTATGGGAAAAGTTCTTTTGCCTTGTCCCCGGCCACCAGGGCGGAGGGTCTATATTTGAAGTGGGCGGCACCGAAGTATGGCGCATAGCCGGATCCGATTACCCAGTCGGGACTCTGAAGAGATGGTCCAAAGAATGGTCTTCGGAATGGTTTTACATTGAGGATGTTCCTCTTCCGGACCTTGTTCAGCGCGGACTTCCTGAATTCCCCAGTGCTCCCTTGAAGGAGCTATTCAGCTGGCGCCCCAAGTTCCCCGGACAACAGGATAGTGCGGAAGTGACGAGACTTGCAAGCAAGGTCAGATTGTTGACCCATTCCGGACTCTCCATCATTGAAGTCATGGCCATTGCGATAAAGCGATGTACCCAGCCTCTTCAATCCAGAGTGGCTCCTTGATGAAACTACAATGGGGAGGACGACGCATCTCGCTATATGTGAAAGGGTTCAGATAACCAAGCCGCATTGGCTGCCATGCTGGTGGACCTTTATAAGGGAGAGGAAGAAGACTTCGCCCGTTTAAATTGCCCCATTGACTGGGTAAGTTTAGTCATTCAGCACCTTTTTTTATTATTAGGATGCATTGACTGAATACTCTGGTTGCTTCAAAACAGTCATGGAGGAAGGTAGTCGAGAATGTCTATTGCCCCCTCCTTAACCAGAGGATCATGCTCGCCATGAATATCCGGGATTTCATGAGGATCCGAATATATTTGTAGAATTTGAAGACGGAGTTTATTACCAGGCGAGCCTTGATGGCTCGGAGATAGCCGTTATGGCCGATTACCCCGATTTCTATCCCTTCGTAAAGGTAAGTGTTTAAAATCATTTAAAAGGGAAACACTTCTGCTCATAACTTACCCTCCGCACTGGACCATATTGCACAGGATCGGCGCTCAGTGAGCCGTACCCAAGATCGAGCAGTTAAAAGGAAAACGGCTCCTTCACGGGGTGAGTGCGCGAAACGAAAGGGGATCGAGAGCGCCGATGAGCCTGCTCCATCATCAAAGAGGTATATTCGTTACTTCATGTCTAAGCATAAAGCCGAATCGTCATTTTCTTCCTCCTTCTATCATCTAATGAGAGTTATACGACGAACCGTACCAAAGATCCCATCAAGCCGAGCCGCGGCCAATGCGGTGCCGAACTCGTCAACTAGGATGAGGGTGCATACAGGGGTGGCGCTGACTCATCCACCTCAAGAAGATCTGGATGATGTGTGTGTCACTAACTTCGAGGTGGAGAGCACTATGAATCACTGTCGCTTAAAAGAGACCATGCATGCCCCGGCCGTTTCGGAGCAAGAATTTACCGCTCTCAGCACTATGGACGCGTATATCCGAGCTGCCCGGGACGGACTTACTGGAGTTACTCGACTGTTCTCAAAGGATATATAGGTGAAAATTTATGCAATTTTAATATATAGATACCAGTAGCCCCCGAGACTTAAAGCGGTAAGAACTAACCGATTTGAGGATCATTTATGACCGCAGGTCCTCAAGGAGAAAAACATCACATTGTCCCAGGAGCTCGAAACAAGACAGATACAATTAAATGCTGTTGTCATAGAGCTTGAAGAAATGAAGAGTGTCCTAATGACTGGGGGAAAAGATAAAAAACTAGAAGAGGAAGTGAAGAAGGAGGACAAAGAGATAAAGAGCTTAAAGGCTCAACTCTTGGATGCGCAACAGGAGAAGCAAAAGCTGAAGGGCGACATATTTGGTATGACTTCTGAACCATCCGGAGTATTGATATAATCATATAATACGGAATGTTATAATTCGGTTCATACAAGTCTGTTTACCGGCCGCCAAGAGGAGGAAGTGTCCGGGCTTCAAAGCGACATTCTAAAAGAACTGGCAAAGCTGCATGAGCGTGCCCGGAAAGCCATGACGAATATGGCCAAGGCTTTATGGCCATCCGATGACCCTCCCAAAAGTATGGAGGGGTTGGCAGACCTATTCAAGGGTGCTCGGCATCGCTTCGAGCTATGGAAGATGCCCACATGCCGTGGAGGTGTGCGAGAGGCATGGGCCATGGTAAAGACATGCTACACCGGACTCGGTCCGAACCATATGGCCCGAGTTGGACGTCAGGGACCGGATGGGAAGGAAATGCCTGTAAGCTTGGTATATGACCAAGTAATGATAGCGGCAAAATATTCGCAAGAAGATTGTAAGCTAGATAGCCTTATAGATGGTGTAGAGAAAGAGTAGGCGTTCAATTATATGTATAAATATACTTTATGACCGAATTGGTCTCCTGCCGAACTTGTAGAAAATTTATCATCCCACACCTTCGGCTTCCACCTCCGAATCAAAAATTTGGAGTGTTTCCGTATACTATGTTTAACTAAGAAACCTTTAGTATCTTCGGAAACCAGACAATCCGGTCATATTGCTCGAACAGACAAAATATGTTCGGGGAGTTATGTTATATTACTATTTAACGTAAGAAACATCTTCCAAGGAAAATAGTTCCGTTAGGGGTTCCTTTCCTTGGGTTGACATGCTAAATGATGCATGCCTAGGCTCGTATTCAAATTACAGACATCCGATTCCGTAGTTGTTCCAAAAACAGTCCGTCATTTACTTGCCGACCAATTATTCCCTTAAGAATGCTAGCTTTCGGCTTCATCCATCTGAGGTACAGATCCGGATAACCCGGTTGTAACAATCACAGAGGTACTCCCTTTACACCCTAGCCGAACAATCGGGAACATAGGGTATAAACATAGGAGCAAGGCAACCTAGCTTGGAAAAAAATTAAGTCATAGAGGTGCATAAAATGGCAAAAGTAACAACCGTCATGGACAAAGGAAGCTTATAAGCTTTTAATTATATGCTTCATTAAATAAGACCCCCATCTATGGTGGGGTGTATACATTTAGAGATGTGTCCCCATAATAATGCGGTTGATCTGAACATACATTGAGAAGGAAAAGGAAAAAATCAAAAAAAGGAGAGAGAAAAAAAGGAAAAAACCTAATCAAAGTGAAACCTGAGGAGAACAAACTACGCATAGAATCTTCGGAGCTGGGCAGCGTACCATGGGTTTGGCTCAAGGCGATTATCCGCTGCATTGCGAAGGCGATAGGCTCCTCCAGTAAGCACTGCATCTATGATGAAGGGCCCCTCCCATTTAGGTGTGAGCTTGTCCTTTTCCTTTTCCGGGAGGCGTAAAACAAGTTCTCCGACATTGTACGGCTTAGCCCGCGCTTCTCTGCTTTGGTAATGCCTGGCCTGTTGTTGATAAAATGCGGAACGAGCCTTAGCAACATCGCACTCTTCTTCGAGTCCGTCTAGGTCATCCTGCCGATCTAATTCGGCTTCTCTCTCTTCGTACATGCGCACTCTAGGTGAGTGATACGTCCATTTTGCATCATGTTTTCCTACTATTATATATGATGTTTTATTGTATAATAATGCTTTTTGGAGTAACTGTAATGCCTTTTCTCTCATAATATGCAAGGTATACAAAAAGGGGGAGAATTCTGGAAGCTGGAAATCTTGACCTAAAAAAGCTACGTCAAGCTACCTATTCTGCACAACTCCAAATGAGCTTAAACTCCACGTGGATTGTTTATGGAATATTTAAGTATTATTGGATCAAATAAGTACTAGAGGGGGGTCACCAGGTGGGCACAACCCACCTGGGCGCGCCAGGAGCCCCAGGCGCGCCCTGGTGGGTGCTGCCCTCCTCGGCCCACCTCCGGTGCCCATCTTCTGGTATATAAGTCATTTTGACCTAAAATAATTTAGAGGAGGACTTTCGGGATGAAGTGCCACCGCCTCGAGGCTAAACTTGGGCAGGAGCACTTTTGCCCTCTGGCGGAGCGATTCCGCCAGGGGAACTTCCCTCCCGGAGGGGGAATCATCGTCATCATCATCACCAACAACTCTCCCATCTTGGGGACGGCTATTTTCAACAACACCAACTCCTCTCAAACCCTAGTTCATCTCTTGTGTTCAATCTTTGTACTGAAACTATAGATTGGTGCTTGTGGGTGACTAGTAGTGTTGATTACATCTTGTAGTTGATTACTATATGGTTTATTTGGTGGAAGATTATATGTTCAGATCCATTATGCTATTTAATACCCCTCTGATCTTGAGCATAATTATCATTTGTGAGTAGTTACTTCCGTTCTTGAGGTCACGGGAGAAATCATGTTGCAAGTAATCATGTGAACTTGATATGTGTCCGATATTTTGATGATATGTATGTTGTGATTCTCTTAGTGGTGTCATGTGAACGTCGACTACATGACACTTAACCATATTTGGGCCTAAGGGAATGCATTGTGGAGTAGTTATTAGATGATGGGTTGCGAGAGTGACAAAAGCTTAAACCCCAGTTTATGCGCTATTCCGTAAGGGACCGACTGGATCCAAAAGTTTAGTGCTATGGTTAGAATTTATTCTTAATACTTTTCTTGTAGTTGCGGATGCTTGCGAGAGGGTTAATCATAAGTAGGAGGTTTGTTCAAGTAAGAACAACACTTAAGCACCAGTCCACCCACATACTAAATTATCAAAGTAGCGAACAAGAATTAAGCCAACATGATGAAAGTGACTAGATGACATTCCCGTGTACCCTCAAGAACACTTTACTTATCATAAGAGACCGTTTTGGCCTGTCCTTTGCCTCCAAAGGATTGGGCTACCTAGCTGCACTTTTGTTACTACTATCGTTACTTGCTCGTTACAAATTATCTTGCTATCAAACTACTCCACTACTTACAATTTTAGCACTTGCAGATATTACCTTGCTGAGAACTACTTGTCATTTCCTTCTGCTCCTTGTTGGGTTCGACACTCTTGCTTATCGAAAAGGCTAAAATTGACCCCATATACTTGTGGGTCATCAAGGCTATTTTCTGGCGCCGTTGTTGGGGAGTGAAGCGCTCTTGGTAAGTGGAAATTGGTAAGGAAACATTATTACTGTGTGCTGAAATGTATTGTCACTTGCTACTATGGAAAACAATCCTTTGAGGGGTTTGTTCACGGTATCTTCACCTCCACCGAAACCACAATTAGTTTCCCCTCAACCTACCGCACATACTGAAAATGTTGAATATGAAATTCCTTCTGGTATGTTAGAACAACTTCTAGCTAATCCTTATACCGGAGATGGAACCGAACATGATATGCACTTGATATATGTGGATGAAATTTGTGGATTGTTTAAGCTTGCAGGTTTGCCCGGAGAAGAAGCTAAGAAGAAGGTTTTCCCTTTATCATTGAAGGGAAAAGCATTGACATGGTATAGTCTATGCGATGATATTGGATCTTGGAACTGGAATCGGTTGGAATTGGAATTTCATCAAAAAAATTATCCTATGCATTTAATTCATCGTGATCGGAACTATATATATAACTTTTGCCTCGTGAAGCAGAAAGTATCGCTCTAGCTTGGGGGAGGCTTAAGTCAATGTTATATTCATGCCCCAATCATGAGCTCTCAAGAGAAATTATTATTTAGAATTTTTATGCTCGGCTTTCTCGTAATGAATAATCCATGCTCGATACTTCTTGTACTAGTTCTTTTATGAATAAGACTATTGAATTCTGGTGGGATCTTTTAGAAAGAATTAAACGCAACTCTAAAGATTGGGAACTCGACAAAGGTAAAGAGTCATGTATTGAACCTAAGTTTGATGGTGTTAAATCTTTTATGAATATCGATGCTTTTTAAAAGTTTAGCACTAAATATGGACTTGACTCTGAGATAGTAGCTTCCTTTTGTGAATCTTTTGCTACTCATGTTGATCTCCCTAAGGAGAAGTGGTTTAAATATCACCGTTCTACTAAAGAAGAAGTTAAAGAACCAGTAAAAGCTAAAGAAGAAACTATCATTTACAATGTTGATCGAGTTGTTCCCACTGCTTATATTAAAAAGCCACCTTTCCCTGTTAGGATGAAGAAACATGCTAAAGCTTCAACTGTGGTTAACAAAAGTTATGTTAGAACACCCAAACCATCTAAACAAATTAGAGTTGAATCTAGTGTTGCTATGATTAAAGATCTCTTGGTCGATAATATTGATGGGCATGTTATTTACTTCTGTGATGAAGCTTCTAGAATTGCCAAACCTGATAAAAAGGATAAACATAGACCAGTTGTTGGCATACCTGTTGTCTAAGTTAAGATAGGAGATCACTAGTATCATGGGTTATGTGACCTAGGTGATAGTGTGAGTGCTCTTCCTTTTTCCTTATATAAAGATATTAAGAATGAAATAGCACCTACTGAAATACAAGGTATAGATGTCACTATTAAACTTGCCAATAGAGATACTATATCACCAATTGGGATTCTTAGAGATGTTGAAGTCTTGTGTGGGAAAATAAAATACCCTACTGATTTTCTTGTTCTTAGCTCCCCAGAAGATGACTTTTGTCCCATTATCTTTGGTAGACCTTTCTTGAACACCGTGAATGCCAGAATAGATTGTAAGAAACAAACTGTCGGTGTTAGCTTTGGTGATGAATCTCATGAATTTAATTTTTCCAACTTTAGTAGACAACCTCATAAGAAAGATTTTCCTAGTAAGGATGAAATTATTGGTCTTATATTGCTGTAAGAAACAAACTGTTGGTGTTAGCTTCTATTGTTGTACCTCCTACCGTTCCTTGGGAACAATATTTGCTAGACCATGAAAATGATTTTCATATGCGTGAAAGAAATGAAATAGATGGAAAACAACAACCTCTGCTTAAACAAAATTTCCCTATTGAAACTCTAGGAGGTCCTCCTCCACCTAAAGGTGATCATGTGTTCGAATTAAAACAATTGCCAGACAATTTGAAATATGCTTACCTTGATGAGAAAAATATATATCATGTTATTATTAGTGCTAACCTTTCAGAACATGAAGAAGAAAGATTATTGAAAGTTATCAGGAAGCATAGAGCTACTATCGGATATACTCTTGATGATCTTAAGTACTTTAGTTTTACTCTGTGTCAGCACAAGATTAATATGGAACCGATGCTACCCGTTGTTGATCACCAACGTCAGTTAAACCCGAAGATGAAAGAAGTGGGAAGAACGAAAATATTGAAACTTCTCGAAGCAGGTATAATCTATCCTATAGCTGAAGTAGATGGGCAAGTCTGGTTCATTGTGTCCCTAAGAAGGGAGGTATTACTATTGTTCCTCATGATAAGAATGAACTTATTCCACAAAGAGTGGTCACAGGCTATAGGACGGTTATTGATTATAGAAAATTAAAGAAAGCAACTAGAAAAGATCATTACCCTCAGCCTTTTATCGATCAAATGTTAGAAAGATTATCTAAGCACACACATTTTTTGCTTCCTTGATGGATATTCTGGTTTTTCACAAATACATGTTTCACAACCTGATCAAGAAAAGACCACTTTTACTTGTCCTTTTAGAACGTTTGCTTATAGACGTATGCCTTTTGGTTTATGTAATGCACCTGCTACCTTTCAAAGATGTATGACTGCTATATTCTCTGATTTTTGTGAAAATATTGTTGAGGTTTTCATCGATGACTTTTCCGTTTATGGGAAGTCTTTTGATGATTGTTTAAGCAATCTTGATCGAGTTTTGCAGAGATGTGAACAAACAAATCTTGTCTTGAATTATGAGAAGTGCCACTTTATGGTTAACGAAGGTATTGTTTTGGGCCATAAAATTTCTGAAAGAGGCATTGAAGTGGACAAAGCCAAGGTTGATGCAATTGAGAAAATGCCATGTCCTAAAGATATCAAGGGTATTCATAGTTTCCTTGGTCATGATGGTTTCTATAGGAGGTTTATCAAAGACTTTTCTAAAATTTGTAGGCCTCTTACGAATCTTTTGCAAAAGGATATTCCCTTTGTGTTTGATGATGATTGTTTGGAAGCCTTTGAAACACTAAAGAAAGCCTTAATTACTGCACCCATTGTTCAACCACCTGATTGGAACTTGCCTTTTGAGATTATGTGTGATGCTATTTATTATGTTGTTGGTGATGTTTTAGGACAAAGAGTTGATAAGAAACTGAATGCTATTCATTATGCTAGTAAAACTCTAGGGAGTGCTCAACGAAACTATGCTACTACCGAAAAAGAATTCTTAGCAGTGGTGTTTGCTTGTGATAAATTTAGATCTTACATTGTTGATTCTAAAGTGATTGTTCACACTGATCATGCTGCTATAAAATATATTATGGAAAAGAAAGGTGCTAAACCTAGACTCATAAGATGGGTTCTTTTTCTACAAGAATTTGATTTGCATATTACTGATAGGAAAGGGGCAGAGAACCTCGTAGCTGGTAACTTGTCTAGGCTTGAAAATATTCTTGATGACCCACAACCCATTAATGATAGCTTTCCTGATGAAAAATTAGCTGCAATAAATGTTTCTAATAGTACACCTTGGTATGCTGACTATGCTAATTATATTGTTGCTAAATACATACCACCTAGCTTCACGTACCAACAAAAGAAAAAATTCGTCTATGATTTAAGACATTACTTTTGGGATGACCCACATCTTTATAAAGAAGGAGTAGATGGTATTATTAGACATCCTGTACCTGGGCATGAAAAGGAATAAATCCTACCGAAATGTCACTCTGAAGCTTATGGAGGACATCACGCGGGAGACAGAACCGCTCATAAGGTATTGCAATCTGGTTTTTATTGGCCTACTCTCTTCAAGGATGCCCGTAAGTTTGTCTCGTCTTGTGTTGAATGCCAAAGAATAGGTAATATCGGTAAGCGTCAAGAAATGCCTATGAATTATTCACTTGCTGTTGAACAATTTGATGTTTGGGGATTTGATTTCATGGGACCTTTTCCTTCCTCTAATGGGTATAAGCATATTTTGGTTGTTGTTGATTATGTTACTAAGTGGGTAGAAGCTATTCCAACCAGTAGTGTTGATCACAACACCTCTATTAAAATGCTTAAGGAAGTTATTTTCCCAAGGTTTGGAGTCCCTAGATATTTAATGACTGATGGTGGTTCACACTTTATTCATGGGGCTTTCTGTAAAATGCTTGCTAAGTATGATGTTAACCATAGAATTGCATCACCTTATCATCCTCAGTCTAGTGGTCAAGTTGAACTTAGCAATAAAAATTTAAACTAATCTTACAAAAGACTGTCAATAGGTCCCGGAAGAATTGGTCTAAGAAATTAGATGATGCGCTTTGGGCTTATAGAACAACTTAAAAAATCCTATGGGTATGTCTCCATATAAAATGTTTTATGGAGAAGCTTGTCATTTGCCTCTTGAGTTAGAACATAAAGCATATTGTGCAATTAAAGAACTCAATTATGATTTCAAACTTGCTAGTGAAAAGAGGTTATTTGATATTAGCTCATTAAATGAATGGAGAACCCAGGCTTATGAAAATGCAAAGTTATTTAAAGAAAAAGTTAAAAGATGGCATGACAAAAGAATCCAAAAGCGTGAGTTCAAAGTTGGAGAATATGTTCTTTTGTACAACTCTCGTTTCAGATTCTTTGCAGGAAAACTCCTCTCAAAATGGGAAGGACCCTATGTCATCGAGGAGGTCTATCGATCCGGAGCTATCAAAATAAATAATGCCAAAGGTACTAACCCGAAGGTTGTCAATGGGCAACGAATAAAACACTATATCTCAGGTACACCCATTAATGTTGAAAGCAATATCATCCAAACTTTGACAACGGAATAACACATAAAGGAAACCTTTCGGAACACTCCAGAATCATGAAAAAAGGGAGGTATGTGATACGGTAAGTAAACGGACTCCAAAAAATCCGCAAAAATATTTTTTTCCAGTTTTAGAATATTTAAAGAAATTAGGAAAATAAGAAACTTCCAGGAAAGTGACCCTGATGGGAACGATACACCAAGGCGCTCCTGGCATGCCAGGCGCGCCCAGGTGGGTTGTGCCCACCCCGGGTACTTTCCGGACTCCATTTTTCTTCCGTTCTGCTTGCTCCCCAATATAAAAAATCTTTATATACCTCCCGAACCTGTTGACCTCCGTATCGCGGAGAAATCTCTTGTTTTATTTTCTTGCTGCTTTCTGACATATCTGAAAATATGTCGTCTCAAGATTCCGAGAAGGAGAGCCCAGTTTCTTATCAACCTTTAGATAAAAATATATTCAAGGACACATATCCCTACATATGGTTTTCTGATGAGGAAGATGAAGATGAACCAGTCCCTGCTCGCTTCCTGAATGAAAGCAAGGAAGCATTATGCTAGAGGATACTAAAGCTCGAGGAGGAGAACGATGAGTTGAGGATAGATAATTTCTACCTCCAAAACAAGCTAGAGAAAAAGGATAAGATAGCCAGTACTTCCTCACCACCACCTCCTCCTTCACCACCAAAAGAAAACTGAGTATCGGGTATGGGCACTCCCCTTGGCTTTCACCAAGCTTGGGGGAGGTGCCTCGATATCGTATCATCTCCACTATCTTTTGCCTTTACTTTCTTAGTTCGATCCATGGTTATGTTTTGCTTTTAGATGAATAAATGTTTAGTTCGATCCTTTCTTTTTGAGTGTTTGCTTAGTGATCAATCTTTGTAATCGTGTGCAAGATATATAATAAAGTTTAGTTCGAGTTTTGCCTTCTTTACTTTCTTGTTTCAATGAAAAGAAAGGAAATAAATGAAAAAGATCATATGCTAACCTTATGGTAAGTGATGAGATTACACAAGGAAAAGTATAAGTAGAAAATTTTATTGTAGATTGACAAACATAGCATTAGTCAATGATGCAAATCATGAAAGACTTAATAAGGGAAGAAAAGATTCACATATAAATATACTATCCTGGAAATCTTTTGTGATTGCGAGCACCCATCAAAATATTATATGCCAAAATTGTTGACGTTGGACAAGGAAGACAACTTAATGATTTATGTTTGTTGATATTCACATAGAAGTTATATTGTCATAGATCCTTCAACATGTGTGCTTGCCCCTGCCTTTGCTAGCCAAAAACTCCACACTAAGTAGAGATACTACTTGTGCATCCAAAACCATTAAACCCAAATCTTGTTTGACAGTCCACTATACCTACATATGGATTGAGTAAGATCCTTCAAGTAAGTTGTCATCGGTGCAAAAAGGGTAATAAAAATTGCTTCTACAAGTGTGAGATCATTTAGTGTAAGGGAAAATTGAGCGTTGTATGAACTTGTGATGGTGAAGAATAAAAGCGTCAGACTGCATAATAAAGGTTGCCATCACAAGGGGCAATATAACGTGACGTTCTCTTGCAGTAAGGGGTTGATCATACAAACAAAAAGCGCATGGCAACCTCTTCTTCCCTCTGCGAAGGGTCTATCTTTTACTTTCATGTACTTACTTTCATGCAAGAGTCAAAGTTTTTATCTCTATTCCTTTTATTTTTCTCCTTTGCTAAGCATCATGTGGTGAGGAAAGATCTAGGAAAATATATCCAGTTGAATATGGCTAGCATGACTTATTATTGTTGACATCACCCTTGAGGTGAATGCGTTGAGAGGCGAAACTATAAGCCCCTATCTTTCTACGTGTCCGGTTGAAATGTTTTGCTCATGTGTACGTGGTGGGTGTTAGCAATCATAGAAGAATAAATGATGGTTGAGTATGTGAACTTGCCTAAAGGCTCCGATACGTCACCCTTCCTAAAAAGAGGATGAATTGTAGTTGCAAAGTTGACTGAGACATAGTTTGTTTGTTTCCAATAGAGTTTACGCTTTATACTTCGATGTTGTGATGAATTGTCACTTGTTCATGAGAAGTCTATGATAAAAGTTCTATGATAAAAGTTTTATGTTTAAATTTTTTGTTGTTATAATAAGTCACATGATGCTGCTATGTCCGTATTTTTGTTTTTATCGACACCTCTCCCTCTAAGCATGTGGACATGATTTTTGATTTCGGTTTTCGCTTGAAGTCAAGCGAGGTCTCAGCTTGGGGGAGTTGATACGTCCACTTGCATCATGTTTTCCTACTATTATTTATGATGTTTTATTGTATAATAATGCTTTTTGGATTAATTCTAATGCCATTTCTCTCATAATATGCAAGGTATACACAAAGGGGGAGAATTCTGGCAGCTGGAAATCTGGACCTGAAAAAGCTAAGTCAAGCTACCTATTTTGCACAACTCCAAATGAGCTGAAACTCCACGAGGATTTTTTATGGAATATTTAAGAATTATTGGAGCAAATAAGTGTCAAAGGGGCCACCAGGTGGGCACAACCCACCTGGGCGCGCTAGGAGGCCCAGGCGCGCACTGGTGGGTGCTGCCCTCCTCGGCCCACCTCCGGTGCCCATATTCTTGTATATAAGTCATTTTGACCTAAAATAATTTAGACGAGGACTTTCGGGATGAAGCGCCGCCGCCTCGAGGCGGAACTTGGGCAGGAGCACTTTTGCCCTCCGACGGAGTGATTCCGCCTGGGGAACTTCCCTCCTGGAGGGGGAAATCATCGTCATCATCATCACCAAGAACTCTCCCATCTTGGAGAGGGCTATCTTCATCAACATCTTCGATAGCACCAACTCCTCTCAAACCCTAGTTCATCTCTTGTGATCAATCTTTGTACCGAAACTATAGATTGGTGCTTGTGGGTGACTAGTAGTGTTGATTACATCTTGAAGTTGATTACTATATGGTTTATTTGGTGGAAGATTATATGTTCAGATCCATTATGCTATTTAATACCCCTCTGATCTTGAGCATGATTATAATTTGTGAGTAGTTACTCTCGTTCTTAAGGTCACGGGAGAAATCATGTTGCAAGTAATGATGTGAACTTGATATGTGTTCGATATTTTGATGATATGTATGTTGTCATTCTCTTAGCGGTGTCATGTGAACGTCGACTACATGACACTTCACCATATTTGGGCCTAAGGGAATGCATTGTGGAGTAGTTATTAGATGATGGGTTGCGAGAGTGACAGAAGCTTAAACCGCAGTTTACGCGCCATTTTCGTAAGGGACCGATTGGATCAAAATTTTTAATGCTATGTGCTATGTCTTGAGCTTGCGTTGGCTTTCTTTGAAGCGGAAAGGGTGATGCAGCAATAGTAGCATAAGTATTTCCCTCAGTTTTTGAGAACCAATGTATCAATCCAGTAGGAGGCTCCTCAAAAGTCACACACACTTACACAAACAAACAAAGAACTCGCAACCAACGCAATAAAGGGGTTGTCAATCCTTCAGGCCACTTGCGAAAGTGAGATCTGATAGAGATATTATGATAAGATAAATATATTTTTGGTATTTTATGATATAGATTGGAAAAGTAAAGATGCAAATAAAAGTAGATTGAAAGCTTATATGATAAAAGATAGACCCGGGGGCCATAGGTTTCACTAGTGGCTTCTCTCAAGATAGCATAAGTATTACGGTGGGTGAACAAATTACTGTCGAGCAATTGATAGAAAAGCGAATAATTATGAGATTATCTAGGCATGATCAGGTATATAGGTATCACGTCCGTGACAAGTAGACCGACTCCTGCCTACATCTACTACTATTACTCCACACATCGACCGCTATCCAGCATGCATCTAGAGTATTAAGTTCATAAGAACATAGTAAAGCATTAAGAATGATGACATGATGTAGAGGGATAAACTCATGCAGTATGTTATAAACCCCACCTTTTTATCCTCGATGGCAACAATACAATACGTGCCTTGCAACCCTTATTGTCACTGGGTAAGGACACCGCAAGATTGAACCCAAAGCTAAGCACTTCTCCCATTGTAAGAAAGATCAATCTAGTAGGCCAAACCAAACTGATAATTCGAGGAGACTTGCAAAGATAACTCAATCATACATAAAAGAATTCAGAGGAGATTCAAATATTTCTCATAGATAAACTTGATCATAAACCCACAATTCATCCAATCTCGACAAACACACCGCAAAAAGAGTTACATCGAATAGATCTCCACAAGAGAGGGGGAGAACATGGTATTGAGATCCAAAAAGAGAGAAGAAGCCATCTAGCTAATAATTAGGGACCGGAAGGTGTGTGGTAAACTACTCATAACTCATCGGAGGGGCTATGGTGTTGATGTAGAAGCCCTCCGTGGTCGATTCCCCCTCCGGCGAAGCACCGGCGAAGGCTCCAAGATGGGATCTCACAGATACAGAAGGTTACGGCGGTGGAAATTGTTTTTCGTTGTCTTCCTAGATGTTTTCGGGGTACGTGGGAACATATAGGAGGAAGAAGTAGGTTGGTGGCCGCCCGAGGGGCCCACGAGATAGGGGGCGCGCCCTATAGGGGTGGGCGCGTCCTCCACCCTCGTGGCCGCCTTGGCTGCTTCTTGGCTTGCACTCCAAGTCCTCTGGATCACATTTGTTCCAAAAATCACGCTCCCTAAGGTTTCATTCCGTTTGGACTCCGTTTGATATTCCTTTTCTTTGAAATACTGAAATAGGCACAAAAAACAGCAATATGGGCTGGGCCTCCGGTTAGTAGGTTAGTCCCAAAAATGATATAGATGTGTAAAATAAAGCCCATAAACATCCAAAACGGGTAATATAATAGCATGGAACAATCAAAAATTATAGATACATTGGAGACGTATTAAGCATCCCCAAGCTTAATTCCTGCTCGTCCTCGAGTATGTAAATGATAAAAACATAATTTTTGATGTGGAATGCTACCTATCATAATTCTCAATGTAATTTTCTTTATTGTGGCGTGAATGTTCAGATCCAAATGATTCAAAATAAAAGTTCATATTGACATAAGAAATAGTAATACTTCAAGCATACTAATAAAAGGAATCATGTCTTCTCAAAATAACATGGCTAAAGAAAGTTCATCCCTACAAAATCATATAGTTAGGCTATGCTTCATTTTCGTCACACAAAAATGTTCCCAACTTCTACACCCCCGATGACAAGCCAAGCAATTGTTTCGTACTTAAATAATCTCAAACTTTTTCAACTTTCACGCAATACATGAGCGTGAGCCATGGATATAGCACTATGGGTGGAATAGAATATGATGATGGGGATTGTGTGGAGAAGACAAAAAAGGAGAAAATCTCACATTGACGAGGATAATCAACGGGCTATGGAGATGCCCATCAATTGATGTCAACATGAGGAGTAGGGATTGCCATACAACGGATGCACTAGAGCTATAGAATGAAAACTCAACAAAAGAAACTAAGTGGGTGTGTATCCAACTTGCTTGCTCACGAAGACCTTGGAAATTTTGAGGAAGCCCATCGTAGGAATATACAAGCCAAGTTCTAGAATGAAAAATTCCCACTAGTATATGGAAGTGACAACATATGAGACTCTCTATATGAAAAACATGGTGCTACTTTGAAGCACAATATATGAGACTCGCTATATGAAGGACATGGTGCTACTTTGAAGCACAAGTGTGGAAAAAGAGATAGTAACATTGCCCCTTTTTTTCTTTTTTTCTTATTTTTTCTTCTTTTTTGGGCCTTTCTTTTTTTTCTTTTGGCCTTTCTTCCTTTTTTTCTTTTTTTTCTTTGGCCTTTTTTTCTTTTGGCCTTTCTTTTTTTTCTTTTTGGGATAATGCTCTAATAATGATGATCATCACACTTTTATTGATTTACAACACATGAATTACAACTCGAAACTAGAACAAGATATGACTCTATGAATGCCTCCGGCGGTGTACTGGGATGGTGCAATGAATCAAGAGTGACATGTATGAAAAATTATGCATGGTGGCTTTGCCACAAATATGATGTCAACTACATGATCATGCAATGGCAATATGAAAAAAGTAATGCATGTCATGATGATAAACGGAACGGTGGAAAGTTGCATGGCAATATATCTCGGAATGGCTATGGAAATGCCATAATAGGTAGGTATGGTTGCTGTTTTGAGGAAGATATAAGGAGGTTTATGTGTGATAGAGCGTATCATATCACGGGGTTTGGATGCACCGGCGAAGTTTGCACCAACTCTCAAGGTGAGAAAGGGCAATGCACGGTACCGAAGAGGCTAGCAATGATGGAAAGGTAAAAGTGCGTATAATCCATGGACTCAACATTAGTCAAAAGAACTCATATACTTATTGCAAAAATTTAGAAGCCATCAAAAACCAAGCACTACGCGCATGCTCCTAGAGGGATACATTAGTAGGAAAAGACCATCGCTCGTCCCCGACCGCCACTCATAAGGATGCACAATCCAAGGACACTTCATGTTTCAAATTTGTTACACAACTTTAACCATACGTGCATGCTACGGGACTTGCTAACTTCAACAGAAGCATTCTTTAAATTCATAATCACCCAACTAGCATGACTTTAATATCACTACCTCCATATCTCAAACAATTATTAAGTATCAAATTGATCATAGCATCCAATTCACTTCCTACGATAGTTTTTATTATACCCAACTTGGATGCGTACCATTCTAGGATCAATTTTATAACCATAGAAAATACCATGATGTTCTAAGAGACTCTCAAAATAATATAAGTGAACCATGAGATACTAGCAATTTCTACAAAATTAAGCCACTGCCGTGCTCTAAAAGGTATAAGTGAAGCACTAGAGCAAAAACTATCTAGCTCAAAAGATATAAGTGAGGCACATAGAGTGTTCTAATAAATTTCAATCTAGTAGGATTCTCCCAAAAGGTGTGTACAGCAAGGATGATTGTGGAGAACTAAAAAACAAATACTAATATCATACACGACGCTCCAAGAAAAACACATATCATGTGGCGAATAAAAATATAGTTCCAAGTAAAGTTACCAATGAACAAAGACGAAAGAGGGGATGCCTTCCCGGGGCATCCCCAAGCTTAGGATTTTGGCTACTATTGAATATCTTGGGGTGCCATGGGCATCCCAAGCTTAGGCTTTTGCCACTCCTTATTCCATAGTCAATCATATCTTTACCCAAAACTTGAAAACTTCACAACACAAAACTCAACAGGAAATCTCATAAGCTCCGTTAGTGAAAGAAAACAAAACCACCACATAAGGTACTGTAATGAACTCATTCTTTATTTATATTGGTGTTAAACCTAATGTATTTCAAGTTCTCTATGGTTCATACAACTTAATACTAGCTATAGATGCATCAAAATAAGCAAACAACACACGAAAAACAGAATCTGTCAAAAACAGAACAGTCTGTAGAAATCTGTAACTAAAGCAAACTTGTCGAACTCTAAAAATCCTACCAAAATAGGATGTCCTGGCAAATTTGTCTATTGATCTACAGAAAAAAGATTCAACACAAAATCACGTTTCTGTGATTTAACAAAACTAATTTCGTGCACGTAAAGTTTCTGTTTTTCAGCAGAATCAAATTAACTATCACCATAGGTTATCCTATAGGTTCTACTTGGCACAAACACTAATTAAAACATAAAAACACATGTAAACAGAAGGTAGATGAAAAATTTATTACTAAACAGAAACAAAAACAAAAAAACACAAATAAAATTTGGTTTCCTCCCAACTAGCGCTATCGTTTAACGCCCCTAGCTAGGCATAAAAGCGAAGATATATGTAAGTAGTGCCATCTTTGGCGCTTGGAAAGAAAAGAGCAAATTTACTTTCTATGGCATTCATCCTTCTATTTTGGTAAAGCACATTGCCATATATAGAGGAAGTAAGATTAAGCACGTTATGGGAATTTGCATCTAAACTAGACTTCATCTCTTTGATAATTTCATTTTGATAAAAGCATAAGAGGGTGGTAGATTCAACCTTATCATTCATGGGGTGCCCAAATATAGTTTTCATTCTTTCATAGGTATCTATGGCATCCCCTTCAAGAAAACCTTCTTGAAAAATAGAATCTAGAACTTGCTTGAAAGAAGCGGGCAAGCCAACATAGAAACTTTTTAAGTAAACCTCAATTCGATATTGTGGTACATAGCTAGCACGAATCCTTAATAACCTATCCCAAGCATCTTTTAAAGACTCATCAAGTAAATAACAAAAAATTCCAGAGTCATCTTCATCAAAATTATTTAGGCTCTCATTGGTGACCTCGGTGGGTCTTTCTATAACATCATTGTTCATGAGCTTGGAGAGGATAGAGGGGCTATCCAAGGTACTAGAACCCTGGAAAGGATCCTTTGTTCTTTTTGATTCGACCATGGCAACGGGAAGGCAAACGGAAAGGAGAAGGGAGATTGGGAAAGAGAGGGCGAATAAAACAGCAAGGGTGATGTCAGGACCCCGACTCAATGCCACATCGATCTAGGATGTAACACCTCATATCACTTTGCGGCCTCACGCACGGTATTCCCACGGGTTCCGCCTTACCTTTGCCCGGGACCGTTTGCGCCTTTTGGCACACGTATATGACAGTGTTGCTAGCATCCATATGATAAGGAGCCCGGGCTGACATGGCTAGTCGTAAACCCAAAGTGGCACAAACTTACAGGGACAGGCATCCATGACCCAACATCGAACGTGTTGGTCATCAGCGAGTGAATCCAGGCTTTAGCACTGGGCTAGCAGGACTCCGGTGAACCGGGCTGTAGCGGGCTAACAGGACTCCGGTATTCAACACGTGACATTTCCCTGAAGGGACAGACACAGGAACGAAGAAGGACACATGCCGGCCAGCCTAAGTGTTCCGGAGCAGTAGCAAGCTACCATGGCTCAGTGGAAGCACTAGGAGACATTTCCCGGTAAGAGAGGCTACTAAGGATAAACAACTAGATAGTCAGATCCCACACATACCAAGCATTTCAAATAACATACACACAATATGCTCGATATGTGCAAATACAACATGGCATCACAACATGACTCTACAACTCAAGTATGTATTCAATAGGCTCCGAGGAGCGAGATATTACAAACATGGGTCTCATGACCCAACATTCAGAGCACACAAATCAAAGCACAAGCGGAAGCTTAACATGTCTGAGTACAGACAACTATAAATGAAAAAGGCTGAGAAGCCTGACTATATACTAGATCCTACCGAGGGCACAAGATCGTAGCTGAGGTAACACGCTAAACGTCGAAGTCCAAGCAGAACTACTAGCGAGACTGAAGTCTCTCTGCAAAAACATAAAATAGGCAAACGTGAGTACAAATGTACCCAGCAGGACTTACATCAGAACTAACTACATATGCATCATTATCAACAAAGGGGATGGTGGGGTTTAACTACAGCAAGCCAGCTTTGACTCGGTGGCTATCCTAAACTACGACTGCAAGTAACTCTTTTGAGGTGGCGCACACGAGTCCACATATTCACCATATCAATACACCACTATGGATCCGCTCCCGTCTCCCTATGAGAACGCCATCCATAGCACTCACGCTTATCTTGCGCATTTAGAGTATCCACTTTCACTTGTCTATGAACTGTTATAGGCAACCCAGAAGTACTTTACCACGGACACAGCTATTCGAATAGATGATGTTAACCCTGCAGGGGTGTACTTCTTCATACATGTCTCCACCACTTAGCGTCTGCACACGACATGTGCTCGGCAGACTTCAAGCGAAAGCCGACGTGGGTGTAGACCACGACCTACCTAAACACTCAAGTCTCTAGTCCAGGTTTATCCCCTATTCAGGTTCCATCCGCAGGGAGTCCGGCCGAAGTTTCCACATACGGCCCCGAACGATGTGTGCAGGGTTCCCGAGACACCAAACGGGCGCTCGGTACACCGTGCCACGTGCCTACCGCATCAGAGCCCACCCCTCCGGTCAGCGCTGCACACGGCCTCCAGCATACTACAAGCACCAGAAACTACTTGCAACTCCTGGACAGAGGACAAGGGTGATTAACAAGTCGAGCGGGGTCATATTTTAGGGCCCAATGCATGGTAGTAGCTGAATCATGGATCACAAACACAGAACTCAGTTCCTAAGGACGGCTTCAATGAGACAACCCACCATGTACTCCTACATGGCCTCTCACCGCTACCTTTACCAAATCATGTTCACACACTTAGCTCATACACAGTAGGACATGTTCACACACCTCTGATTCATCCCCGATGAATCAGACCTGACTCAACTCTAAGCAGTAGCAGGCATGACAAACAAACAAGAATGAGTAGGCACAACAGGGCTCAAACAACTCCTACTCATGCTAGTGGGTTTCATCAATTTACTGTGGCAATGACAGGTCATGCAGAGGATAAAGGGGTTCAGCTACCGCAGCAAGTAACAGATGAATCGTTGTTGTCCTAATGCAATAAAAGAGAGCAAGAGCGAGAGAGTAGGATTGTATCGGAATAAACAAGGGGTTTTTTCTTGCCTATCACTTCTGAAGATAGTATAGCTCTTCATCGGTGTCATCGATCTCATCGTCGGTATCACGTCTATCGAGAGGGGACAAATACCGGCAACACAGAAGGAAACACAATCAATGCAATGCACAATATGATGCATGATCATGACATGGCAATATGCTTTGGTTTGAGCTAATGCAACTAGCAGCAGGTTAAATGAAGTTGGTTTGAACCCTAGGTTCAAATTCAAACTCCACATGAGGCATTTCAAATGCCATTTATTCAAATTGTTGTATACAGCAGATTTAAGTTGTTCGTACATGCATGAAAATGGTACAGACGGATAGATTGGATTTTTCTGATCATTTTTCATATATAAATTATTTCATTTGGAGTTACGGTTGAATTTCTATGATTTTTAGAAGTTTTAAATATTTTCTAGAATTTCCTAAAAAGAATATCCAGAAAATGATTTACTGCGTCAGCCTGGCGTCAGTGTGACGTCAGCAGGTCAACGGAGCAGGGTCCAGGTCAAACCTGACGTGTGGGGTCCACACATCAGTGACTAACTAACTAATCTAAATTAATTAGTGTTAAACTACTACTAACTAAAATTGTTAGTGGAGTAATTAAACTTAATTAAAAACTAATCTAGGATTAGCTGGGGCCTGGGCCCACTCATCAGTGACTCAGGAGAATGTCAAACTGGCGTCAAATCGGGTCAGACTCGCCGGAGTTGACCCGGGGCTCGTCGCCGGCAGGGCCAGGGACGGCGGAGAGGTGCGGGTTTCCTCCTCCGGCGACCATTTGGACGGCGGATTGGTGCTACGCGTAGCTGGGGGTCGCGCGCGTCTGGTAGTGCAAGTGGGAGGAGTTGGGGTGGAGCGAGCTCGCCGGAGTCGAGCTCGTGGCGGCGGCCGGAGTTCGGGCAGCAACGCTGTGGGTGGTGCGGGGCACGGGAAGAGTCGTGGACGGTCGTGTTCGACTCGCGGAAGTGCGGCGAGTGCAGCGGTGAGTTCGGGCGCGTGCTTGCACGACCGTAGTCGCGGTGGAGACATGGCCGGCGGTGAGGAGCTGTCAGCTCCGACAGCCACGATGGTTAGAAGGCGCGGACGGGCACAGGGAGAGAGGGGAAATGGACAGGGGCTCACGGTGAATCCGGTAGAGGCAACGGCGAGGCCGGGGAGGGACTGGAGCTCGCGAATCCCCGAAGAGTTCGCCGGCGGCCATAGGTTGAAGACGATGCCGTGGATGACGCTGCAGGTCTTCCAGCGGGGCGCGGCTCAGTGGAGAGGAAGGGGGCATCACGGCGGAGCTCGTGGGCGCGTGGGAGGGGCTCGGAGATGGCTGCGGCTGCGGCTATGGCGAACTGCGGCAGCGGTGGCGTTCGGTGGTGAGAGGGAGAGAGAGCAGAGGAGGGGGAGGAGCACGGCGAGAGTGAGAGGCATCGAGGGGGCCGCGTGGCGTCTGCGAGAGACGTCCAGGGGGAATGAGGCAGCCAGGCAGGGAGGAGGTGGCCGGCGTGTGGCCGTGCGCGCCGGGCACGCGTCCCTGCCTACTAGCGCAAGGAGGAAGGCGACAGGGAGGAGGCGGTGGAGGGCTGGGCCGGCCAGCTGTAGTGCTGGGCCGGTTGGTGGCGCCAGGTAAGTGCCCCAGGTAGGCTCTCTCTCTCTTTGGTTTTTCTATTTATTAATGTTTTCTATTTTCTGCAATTGGTTTTGATTTGATTTAAAACATCAAATCATTTTTTAACTTTCTGTAAATTGTATGTGAGCTCAGGAACTAGTCCAAGGTCACAGGAAACTTAAAAAATATTTGAACTTTATTTCTTATATAACAGAAATAAATTCAACTCAAATATGTCATTGGTTTAAGTCAAAGGCCCAAAATAAATATTTCTGTGATTCCAAAAATATTGGTTTGAATTTTACCTCATGCCAATATTTTTACAGAATAACATGAACATTTTCTTGGACTCATTTGATGAGATTTAAATGTTGGTTATTTTTAGGGATATTCTGAGGCTTTGAAAATTCCTCAATTCAAATTTCATTTGAATTTAAACATGATGCACACATGGAAGCTGGCATAGGCCAGACCAGAATTAGGGATGTGACAACTCACCCCCACTAAACAAGAATCTCGTCCCGAGATTCAAGACGTGAGGTAAGAAGACAAAGGGGACACAAGCTAACACAAACTTCACAATCCAGATGTCTTTCTCGCGGATGTTGATTCTTTGCATCACCTTGATCTCGACGTCTTGCTTTGAGAACTACATCCAATATTACAACGGGTAGAAAGGGGGAATTTTAGAAGAATCAATCTTCCTGAGGTTCGAGCAACTTACGATCACCTTAATGATCACAAGATCAACTCACGGAAGGGGACATAGAAACATCTCTGGAGCTGAGAGGCAAAGCATGCATCAGGAAGGACGGAAGAAACAATTTGACGAGGGTTTCAAAGTAGCAAAGAAAAATTGCCATGACTCCATAACGGGCACCTTGGGGAAGGTGACTCGTAGAATTATTCCCTCAAGTGACAAAAAGAATTACCTTTGATATAGAGATCATTGAGACTCTCTATACCAGCATGGGGCAAATCTCGAGTGATCGTTTGGAGGAGTTCGGTAGAATGGCATACTCGGACTAGTATAGATGATGTGGATTACCTTGTTGAAGGCAACACAACGGATGCTTTTTGATTATCAACAGGAATGGACGGAACCCATGGTGGGATGGCACAATGGTGGTGCAAGCTGGAAACAAAATGCAAATGCCGGAAATGATTCTAGTAACTGGGGAGGAACTCAATAGTAGAATAATTCCACTGTTGGAATGGTTATAGCATAACCGAGGAAACTGGGAGCAATCCCAGTTAGTGCCGATGATAACACCTAGTGTTTGTGCGTGCTTTCAAGAACTTGAGCATTTCCATATTCATCAAGGTTTTACCAATATCCAAGACAAGGATCCTGGCAACACATCTTACTACCTTGACGAATAGTGATGGACAATGCAGATGCATAGAAAGACAACCCTTTCTCAGATTTCACCTTAGCGAGGCCAAGGGAACGAAATCCGGATAATCGACCGAGAGACATTTAGCACTCCGCTTCTAATGTTCTCCTTGATGTACTGGTTACTACGGTCATGCCTAAAGCATCAACATAGCCATCAACTAGTGGTCGGACTTCGGAATACAAAGAATCCATAAGAACAACTTCTGGAGTAAATCCTACGAAATCCTTATGGGGAGGTGGCCAACTTCCTCAATCAAGATTCTACAATAATAGGTCTTCCGACTGGGTGTGTTGGCCACGACATCCACTTTACCGAGTTACAAAGAGACCAATATTATAGTTCTTGGGAAAACGTTCCAACTATCATATCTGCCTGAGATTCAGATCTGGTTGGTGTCAAAATAATCCAGACTCATCGAGCCTAGAAAGAAAAATGAAAGTTTGCAACACAAATCGATGAGATGATGTTGCAAGATTCTCGGGAAATGAACTATGATAGCAAGCTCCAAAACATGAGCTGGTTCTGCTACACATATGTGAACACGCTGTCTCAGACAAGCATGACCACGTAGTAGTCTTATAATAAACACTAACGATTTCAGGTGAGGAACCATCATCGAGGATATCAAAGTCCTTGCATAAGGTATACTCTTAAGAAGGAGCTTCTTCTCCTTGAACAAGTCAATCAGTGGCTTGGTGTGCTAGGGAACACATATAGAATGGAGGCGGCCAACCTATCAAACCATAGAGTACTTCGCACATGCGTGACTAACTTGGGACGATTCCAGAGGAAGCAAAACTAACTTTCTCGAACCCACAGCGGCAACTTGCATCAAATGCACATGAGTTAGAGAGAGTCACTCCTTTCATCCGAACATATGCTTCATGAGCTAGCATGAAGAAATGCTTTCAAAAGTTTCCAACACTAGCTTAATGCTCAACAAAATCATGGAGAAGATAAAAATGTTGTTGATGGGCTCAACAACAATTCATCCAGGTTTCCATGAAGATGGAGTTCCATAATTATGTGAACAAGTGATAGCATTGGTCAGACCAAAGGATATAATGGTGTATGCCCGAGGGATCAACCACGAGTAAGACAACATTACGCACATCATTGGTTCTGATATGACTTGACAATAGCCCATACTCAAGTCAAAGTTTTGACAATGCAATAGATCCAACAACTGATCACGAGGACCAATCGATGGAGATATAATCTTTATTCAATACACACACACACAAGGATATCCCTTAGTGATGAACTAAGTCGGACAAGCTTTCATCTTCCAACTCTCCAAGTTGTTGTTTAGCTTAACCAACTAGCTCAGGGGTATCCAACATAGATTCTTGGAGAATGGGTGGTTTGGAGGAAAACCAACATGATCACGAACTCAACATAGCGGTCAGGTGACAACCTGGTAATACTTCTGAGAAGATATTCGAAACATCATGAACCACCGATATGTTACTAAGATCGTGAACAATCTTGCTTTTTAGAGCAAGACGATATGAACAATAAGCAAGGGATTGAATAATCCTAACTCATTGATTGAAAAGTGCACCGGAATAAGGACAAGGTAGCACGATCAACCTTAGGATGATGATTCAATAACCAACATGCTAAGGATGAAATTATTGTCCTTTAACTACCAAGCAACAGAGTTTCTAGGAGTATAGATTTCACACATCACGATTGACTTGTCGGAATTTCGGTTGCGATAACACGAAACCGAGGAATGAATAATGATGGCCAGAGGTATCACTACATCGAGAATTTACAAGAGCTGGTGCAATTCCCATGACATTCCTGACATAAATAGGTAATGCTCCAAGGTAGAACAGAACAAAAGCTGGTTTGGCATTTGATCTGTAGAATACAACTACTATGACCCAATCCTAGAAATGGATAAGGTACTAGAGTTTGTTTCTCCTAGTCATTCCAAACAGAATGGCTTGACGGACCACAAGAGTAATAGGCATCGATGAACGAATGCACACATACTCTTGACTATCAATTGATAGACGAGGGTTAGAATACAACTAGAGAGGGACAACTCAAAGGAACATATAACTTTCTGAGTTGTGGATGCATAGATTAGTATGTCGAACCAAGTTCAACAGGTTTCTTCCGGATAACCCATGCAGAGAAGGTTGAGCTGGCAGAGTCACAATATAAAATGGAGAACTCATCAAGAGCACTCCTGTTGTGATCTTTTGATCCAACAAACTTCTGCCATAAGCGGTTCATAGTATTTGGGAGAAGGAAATACCACGGACCACGAGGAATAATGCAAAAGGTTACTAATAACCTAAGGAACGAGCAAACACTATCAACATGAGGTAAGTGGGGTGAATCTCGGGTTCAAAACCCAGAAGTAGAATACCTACTAACTAAATGGCATCACGGGATGCTTTTCGAGAATAATGGCCAGAATCATCACACGGGGCACAAATCATGGCTAGATTACTAGATGATCCCCTAGGACACCTAGGGTCATAATAATAAGTCCAACATATATGTCGAGGCAATAGAATACCTCAACTCAGCAATTAGTGTGATTAACCTGGCCCAAAGGAACATAAACACCAGAGGGAAAGGATTTGCAAGTGCATCAGATTGTTTAGAAACCTGGGATGACTCGGACAGCATAATAGCTGTAAATGCTCAAAAGAATTTGAGACATGCTACAAAAATGGTGGCATAACCACTCAGAAGCACAATATCAAGGTTTCGAGATCAACAATTAACATACAGAGGTAGAAACTGAACTGAGGCTTAAATCCAACAATCTTATGGGTCTACTGATTAGTAACACGTGATCCTGATAGAAAGAAGAGAAAGCCTAGTTCCTTAACCCCGTGGGAAAGATAAGATGACTCAGATCAGAAGGTCATAAGGTATAAGGAGTAAAAAGAGTCTTACGTTCCATCCCACAATCAATTCCCTTATATAACTAAAGAATTTCTAGACTCAACTTCGACCAGTTTGGCTTGGTAAACCTACAGGTAGTCAGGCTCTGATACCAACGCTGTCAGGACCCCGACTCAATGCCACATCGATCTAGCATGTAACACCTCATATCACTTTGCGGCCTCACGCATGGTATTCCCACGGGTGCCGCCTTACCTTTGCCCGGGACCGTTTGCGCCTTTTGGCACACGTATATGATAGTGTCGCTAGCATCCATATGATAAGGAGCCCCGGCTGACATGGCTAGTCATAAACCCAAAGTGGCACAAACTTATAGGGACAGGCATCCATGACCCAGCATCGAACGTGTCGATCATCAGCGAGTGAATCCAGGCTGTAGCACTAGGCTAGCAGGACTCCGATGAACCGGGCTGTAGCGGGCTAACAGGACTCCGGTATTCATCGCGTGACATTTCCCCGAAGGGACAGACACAGGAATGAAGAAGGACACATGCCGGCCAGCCTAAGTGTTCCGGAGCAGTAGCAAGCTACCATGGCTCAGTGGAAGCACTAGGAGACATTTCCCGGTAAGAGAGGCTACTAAGGATAAACAACTAGATAGTCAGATCCCACGCATACCAAGCATTTCAAATAACATACACACAATATGCTCGATATGTGCAAATACAACATGGCATCACAACATGACTCTACAACTCAAGTATGTATTCAATAGGCTCCGAGGAGCGAGATATTACAAACATGGGTCTCATGACCCAACATTCAGAGCACACAAATCAAAGCACAAGCGGAAGCTTAACATGTCTGAGTACAGACAACTATAAATGAAAAAGGCTGAGAAGCCTGACTATCTGCTAGATCCTGCCGAGGGCACAAGATCGTAGCTGAGGTAACATGCTAAACGTCAAAGTCCAAGCGTAACTACTAGCGAGACTGAAGTCTCTCTGCAAAAACATAAAATAGGCAAATGTGAGTACAAATGTACCCAGCAAGACTTACATCAGAACTAACTACATATGCATCATTATCAACGAAGGGGATGGTGGGGTTTAACTGCAGCAAGCCAGCTTTGACTCGGTGGCTATCCTAAACTACGACTGCAAGTAACTCTTTTGAGGTGGCGCACACGAGTCCACTTATTCACCATATCAATACACCACTATGGATCCGCTCCCGTCTCCCTACGAGAACGCCATCCATAGCACACACGCTTATCTTGCGCATTTTAGAGTATCCACTTTCACTTGTCTATGAACTGTTATAGGCAACCCAGAAGTCCTTTACCGCGGACACGGCTATTCGAATAGATGATGTTAACCCTGCAGGGGTGTACTTCTTCATACATGTTTCCACCACTTAGCGTCTGCACACGACATGTGCTCGGCAGACTTCAAGCGAAAGCCGACGTGGGTGTAGACCACGACCTACCTAAACACTCAAGTCTCTAGTCCAGGTTTATCGCCTATTCAGGTTCCATCCGTAGGAAGTCCGGCCGAAGTTTCCACATACGGCCCCGAACGATGTGTGCAGGGTTCCCGAGATACCAAACGGGTGCTCGGTACACCGTGCCACGTGCCTACCGCATCATAGCCCACCCCTCCGGTCAGCGCCGCACACGGCCTCCTGCATACTACAAACACCAGAAACTACTTGCAACTCCTGGACAGAGGACAAGGGTGATTAAGAAGTCGAGCGGGGTCATATTTCAGGGCCCAATGCATGGTAGTAGCTGAATCATGGATCACAAACACAAAACTCAGTTCCTAAGGACGGCTTCAATGATACAACCCACCATGTACTCGTACATGGCCTCTCACCGCTACCTTTACCAAATCGTGTTCACACACTTAGCTCATACACAGTAGGACATGTTCACACACCTCTGATTCATCCCCGATGAATCAGACCTGACTCAACTCTAAGCAGTAGCAGGCATGACAAACAAACATGAATGAGTAGGCACAACAGGGCTCAAACAACTCCTACTCATGCTAGTGGGTTTCATCTATTTACTGTGGCAATGACAGGTCATGCAGAGGATAAAGGGGTTCAGCTACCGCAACAAGTAACAGATGAATCGTTGTTGTCCTAATGCAGTAAAAGAGAGCAGGAGCGAGAGAGTAGGATTGTATCGGAATGAACAAGGGGGTTTTGCTTGCCTGGCACTTCTGAAGATAGTATAGATCTTCATCGGTGTCATCGATCTCATCGTCGGTATCACGTCTATCGAGAGGGGACAAATACCGACAACACAGAAGAAAACACAATCAATGCAATGCACAATATGATGCATGATCATGATATGGCAATATGCTGTGGTTTGAGCTAATGCAACTAGTAGCAGGTTAAATGAAGTTGGTTTGAACCCTAGGTTCAAATTCAAACTCCACATGAGGCATTTCAAATGCCTTTTATTCAAATTGTTGTATACAGCAGATTTAAGTTGTTCAAACATGCATGAAAATGGTACAGATGGATAGATTGGATTTTTCTGATCATTTTTCATATATAAATTATTTCATTTGGAGTTACGGTTGAATTTCTATGATTTTTAGAAGTTTTAAATATTTTCTGGAATTTCCTAAAAAGAATATCCAGAAAATGATTTACTGCGTCAGCCTGGCGTCAGTGTGACGTCAGCAGGTCAACGGAGCAGGGTCCAGGTCAAACCTGGCATGTGGGGTCCACACGTCAGTGACTAACTAACTAATCTAAATTAATTAGTGTTAAACTACTACTAACTAAAATTGTTAGTGGAGTAATTAAACTTAACTAAAAACTAATCTAGGATTAGCTAGGGGCTGGGCCCACTCATTAGTGACTCAGGAGAAAGTCAAACTGGCGTCAAACCGGGTCAAACTCGCCGGAGTTGACCCGGGGCTCGTCGCCGGCAGGGCCAGGGATGGCGGAGAGGTGCGGGTTTCCTCCTCCGGCGACCATTTGGACGGCGGATTGGTGCTACGCGTAGCTAGGGGTCGCGCGCGTCTGGTAGTGCAAGTGGGAGGAGTTGGGGTGGAGCGAGCTCGCCGGAGTCGAGCTCGTGGCGGCGGACGGAGTTCGGGCAGCAACGGTGTGGGCGGTGCAGGGCACGGGAAGAGTCATGGACGGTCGTGTTCGACTCGCGGAAGTGCGGCGAGTGCAGCGTTGAGCTCGGGCGCGTGCTTGCACGGCCGTAGTCGCGGTGGCGACATGGCCGGCGGTGAGGAGTTGTTGGCTCCGACAACCACGATGGTTAGAAGGCACGGACGGGCACGGGGAGAGAGGGGAAATGGACAGGGGCTCACGGTGAATCCGGTAGAGGCAATGGCGAGGCCGGGGAGGGACTGGAGCTCGCGAATCCCCGAAGAGTTCGCCGGCGGCCAGAGGTTGAAGACGATGCCGTGGACAACACTGCAGGTCTTCCGGCGGGGTGTGGCACGGTGGAGAGGAAGGGGCGTCATGGCGGAGCTCGGGGGCGCGTCGGAGGGGCTCGGCTGCGGCTATGGCGAACGGCGGCGGCGGTGGCGTTTGGTGGTGAGAGGGAGAGAGAGCAAAGGAGGGGGAGGAGCACGGGGAGAGTGAGAGGCGTCGAGGGGGCCGCGTGGCGTCTGCGAGAGACGTCCAGGGGGAATGAGCCAGCCAGGCAGGGAGGAGGTGGCCGGCGTGTGGCCGCGCGCGCCGGGCACGCGTCCCTGCCTACTGGCGCAAGGAGGAAGGTGACAGGGAGGAGGCGGTGGTGGGCTGGGCCGGCCAGCTGCAGTGCTGGGCCGGTTGGTGGCGCCAGGTAAGTGCCCCAGGTAGGCTCTCTCTCTGGTTTTTCTATTTATTAATGTTTTATATTTTCTGCAATTGGTTTTGATTTGATTTAAAACATCAAATCATTTTTTTAACTTTCTGTAAATTGTATGTGAGCTCAGGAACTAGTCCAAGGTCACAGGAAACTTACAAAAATATTTGAACTTTATTTCTTATATAACAGAAATAAATTCAACTCAAATATGTCATTGGTTTAAGTCAAAGGCCCAAAATAAATATTTATGTGATTCCAAAAATATTGGTTTGAATTTTACCTCATGCCAATATTTTTACAGAATAACATGAACATTTTCTTGGACTCATTTGATGAGATTTAAATGTTGGTTATTTTTAGGGGTATTCTGAGGCATTGAAAATTCCTCAATTCAAATTTCATTTGAATTTAAACATGATGCACACATGGAAGCTGGCATAGGTCAGACCAGAATTAGGGATGTGACAGGTGAAGTGGGTGAGAGGAAAACGAGAGGCAAATGGCAAATAATGTAAATGCGAGGGAGATGAGTTTGTGATGGGTACTTGGTATGTCTATACTTGAGCGAAGACCTCCCCGGCAACGGCGCCAGAAATCCTTCTTGCTACATCTTGAGTTTGCGTTGGTTTTCCTTGAAGAGGAAAGGGTGATTCAGCAATAGTAGCGTAAGTATTTCCCTCAGTTTTTGAGAACCAAGGTATCAATCCAGTAGGAGGCTCCTCAAAAGTCCCACACACCTACACAAACAAACAAAGAACTCGCAACCAACACAACAAAGGGGTTGTCAATCCATTCACGGCCACTTGTGAAAGTGAGATCTGATAGAGATAGTATGATAAGATAAATATATTTTTGGTATTTTATGATATAGATTGGAAAAGTAAAGATGCAAATAAAAGTATATTGAAAGCTTATATGATAAAAGATAGACCCGGGGGCCATAGGTTTCACTAGTGTCTTCTCTCAAGATAGCATAAGTATTATGGTGGGTGAACAAATTACTATCGAGCAATTGATAGAAAAGCCAATAATTATGAGATTATCTAGGCATGATCATGTATATAGGTATCACGTCCGTGACAAGTAGACCGACTCCTGCCTACATCTACTACTATTACTCCACACATCGACCGCTATCCAACATGCATCTAGAGTATTAAGTTCATAAGAACAGAGTAACACATTAAGAAAGATGACATGATGTAGAGGGATAAACTCATGCAATATGATATAAACCCCACCTTTTTATCCTCGATGGCAACAATACAATACGTGTCTTGCAACCCTTATTGTCACTGGGTAAAGACACCGCAAGATTGAACCCAAAGCTAAGCACTTCTCCCATTGCAAGAAAGATCAATCTAGTAGGCCAAACCAAACTGATAGTTCGAAGAGACTTGCAAAGATAACTCAATCATACATAAAAGAATTCAGAGGAGATTCAAATATTTCTCATAGATAAACTTGATCATAAACCCAAAATTCATCGGATCTCGACAAACACACTGCAAAAAGAGTTACACCGAATAGATCTCCACAAGAGAGGGGGAGAACATGGTATTGAGATCCTAAAAGAGAGAAGAAGCCATCTAGCTAATAACTAGGCACCCGAAGGTCTGTGGTAAACTACTCACAAACTCATCGGAGGGGCTATGGTGTTGATGTAGAAGCCCTCCGTGGTCGATTCCCCTTCCGGCGGAGCGACGACGAAGGCTCCAAGATGGGATCTCGCGGATACAGAAGGTTATGGCAGTGGAAATTGTTTTTCGTTGGCTCTGCGGATGTTTTTAGGGTACGTGGGTATATATAGGAGGAAGAAGTAGGTCGGTGGCCGCCCGAGGGGCCCACGAGATAGGGGGCGCGCCCTTAGTTGTGGGCGCGCCCTTATGGGTGGGCTCGCCATCCACCCTCGTGGCCGCCTCGGCTGCTTCTTGGCTTGCACTCCAAGTCCTCTGGATCACGTTTGTTCCAAAAATCATGCTCCTGAAGGTTTCATTCCGTTTAGACTCCGTTTGATATTCCTTTTCTTCGAAATACTAAAATAGGCAAAAAAAAAAGCAATACGGGCTGGGCCTCTGGTTAGTAGGTTAGTCCCAAAAATGATATAGATGTGTAAAATAAAGCCCATAAACATCCAAAACAGGTAATATAATAGGATGGAATAATCAAAAATTATAGATACGTTGGAGATGTATCACTATGGTTAGAATTCATTCTTAATACTTTTCTCGTAGTTGCGGATGCTTGCAAGAGGGTTAATCATCAGTAGGAGGTTTGTTCAAGTAAGAAAAGCACCTAAGCAGTGGTCCACCCACATACCAAATTATCAAAGTAGCGAACATGAATTAAGCCAACATGATGAAAGTGACTAGATGAAATTCCCGTGTACCCTCAAGAACACTTTGCTTATCATAAGAGACCATTTTTGCCTGTCCTTTGCCTCAAAAGGATTGGGCTACCTTGCTGCAGTTTTGTTACTACTATCGTTACTTGCTTGTTACAAATTATCTTGCTATCAAACTACTCCGCTACTTACAATTTTAGCACTTGCAGACATTACCTTGATGAAAACCAGTTGTCATTTCCTTCTGCTCCTTGTTGGGTTCGACACTCTTACTTATCAAAAAGGCTACAATTGACCCCATATACTTGTGGGTCATCAGTGAGTCATGAATAATATCGCAGGGCAATACAGCCTCTGCGCCGTACACCATAAAGAAGGGTGTGTATCCGGTCGTTCGATTGGGCGTGGTCCGGAGTCCCTAGAGAACAGAATCGAGTTCCTCAACCCAGTGCTTATCTGATTCTCATAAAGAGCACACTAGTCTGGGCTTAATGCCATTCATGATCAGACCATTGGCCCTTTGGACTTGGCCGTTTGTTTGAGGGTGATATACGGATGCATAGTCGAGTTTAATGCCCAACTTAGCGCACCAAGTTTTCACCTCATCAGCTGTAAAATTGGATCCATTATCAGTGATGATACTATGCGGAACACCATAACGGTGGACTACGCCGGATATAAAGTCAATCATTGGCCCTGCCTCAGCTGGTTTTATCGGTTTGGCCTTTATTCACTTAGTGAATTTATCTACCATTACCAGCAAGTATTTCTTTTTGTGGCTTCCCCCTTTAAGGGGACCAACCATATAAGCCCTCAGACCGCGAAGGGCCAAGTAATGGGGATTGTTCGTAATGCGGTGGGAGGCATGTGACTTTGATTTGCAAAAATCTAACAACACACACAACGTTGGACAAGGGCTTGAGCGTTTGCTTGAGCCGTGGGCCAGAAAAAGCCGGTCCTAAAAGCCTTGCTCACGAGGGCTCGAGCTGCGGCGTGATGGCCGCCTCGACCAGCATGTATTTCTGCCAAGAATTGCCTTCCCTCCTCTTCGGAGATACACCTTTGGAGGACTCCGGTAGTGCTCTTTTTGTACAGTTCAACCTCATGCACTTTGAAAGCTTTAGAGCGCCGAACTATGCATCGAGCTTCATTCTGATCATCAGGGAGCTCCTACGTATTAAGGTAGGCCAGGAATGGTTCGGTCCACTGAGCGATAACAGCCATGATCTCATGGGCAGAGGGCATTATCTCAATATCTAGACCTCTGACGGTATCTGCATTATGTTCGACAACTGGGGGTGTGACTAGGTCCGCATTATCTTCTCTGCTCTCACCCTGCCATACTACGGATGGCTTGAAGAGCCTTTCCGTGAATGTTTTAGGTGGCACAGGGTCGCGCTTAGTGCCCATGCGAGCAAGGATGTCGACTGCCTGATTACTGTCTCGAGCGACATGATGAAACTCAAGTCCCTCGAACCGAGCTGATATTTTTAATATGGCGTTTTGATATGCCACCATTTTTGGGTCCTTTGCGTTGAATTCTCCATTAACCTAGGATATTGCGAGATTTGAATCACCGCGCACCTCCAGGCGTTGTATAACCATGGAGAAAGCCATGCGAAGACCATGTAGAAGCGCCTCATATTCGGCTGCATTATTGGAGTCCGTATACATAATTTGTAACACGTAGCGGATTGTATCCCCAGTAGGAGATGTTAGGATGACGCCAGCCCCCAGTCCGGCCAGCATTTTGGAGCCACCGAAGTACATAATCCAATTGGAGTATAAACTATATTCTTTAGGGAGTTGGGCTTCCGTCCACTCAACGTCAAAATTGGCCAACACCTGGGATTTATTAGCCCGGCGTGGCTTGTATATTATTTCGAACGGTAAAAGCTCGATGGCCCATTTAGCTATACGGCCAGTGGCGTCCCTGTGATTGATAATGTCATTAAGTGGTACTTCGGATGCCACTGTGATCGAACACTCTTGAAAATAGTGTCGCAATTTACGGGATGCCATGAAGACCGTGTAGGCTATCTTCTGGTAGTGGGGGTATCAGGATTTACAAGGTGTGAGGACATCCGATACATAATAGACTGGTTTTTGGGTGGGAAATTTATGTCCCTCTTCCCCTCATTTGACGATGAGTACGACACTAACTACTTGGTTAGTTCAGGAAATGTATAATAACATAGGCTCGCCAACACCTAGGGCAGCTAGGATTGGGTTGCTTGCAAGTAGGGCCTTGATTTCTTCCAATCCGGCTATTGCAGCGTTCGTCCATTAAAACTTATCATTGTGTCGTAATAGCTTGTAGAGTGGTAATGCTTTTTCTCCCAACTTGGAGATAAAACGGCTTAAGGCTGCAACGCACCCTGCTAGTTTTTGGACTTGCTTTAGTTCTGTAGGTATAGCCAATTGTGACAGAGCTCGATGTTGGCTGGTTTTGCTTCAATTCCTCTATGGGAAACAATAAACCGTAGCAATTTTCTGGCCGGTACTCTGAAGACACATTTTTCCGGATTAAGTCGTATGTCGTATGTTCGGAGGTTGTCGAAGGTGAGGCGGAGATCGTCCACCAGTGTTTCAACGCGCTTCGTCTTGATGACCACGTCGCCCACGTATGCTTGAACTATTTTGCTGATTTGTTTTTCCAAGCAAGTTTGAATCATACGCTGGTAGGTAGCCCTAGCGTTTTTGAGCCCGAAGGGCATAGTGTTGAAGCAAAAAGGACTGTAAGGGGTGATGAACGCGGTTGCGGCCTGGTCTGATTCCTTCATCTTAATCTTATAGTATCCGGAATAGGCATCGAGGAAACACAAAGAATCGTGTCTTATAGTTGCGTCAATGATTTGGTCGATGCGAGGCAATGGGAAGGGGTCTTTAGGGCAGGCCTTGTTGAGGTCTTTGAAATTGACACACATGCGCCAGGATTTGTCCTTCTTTGGTACCAGGACCAAGTTGGCTAACCAATCCGGATGATTAATTTCCCTGATAAACCTAGCCTCTAGCAAATTGGCTAGCTCTTCTCCCATGGCTTGACGCTTGGGTTCGGAGAATTGCCACATTGTCTGCTTCACGGGTTTAAATCCCTTGATTATATTGAGACTGTGTTCGGCCAGTCTGCATGGAATGCCGGGCATGCCTGAAGGGTTCCAGGCGAAAATATCCCAATTCTCTCACAAGAATGTGCATAGAGCGGCGTCCACTGCCGGATGCAGCTGTGCTTCGATAGAGGTTGTCTTGTTAAGGTCCGTCGGGTGCACTTGAAATTTAAAAATTTCCTCAACTGGTTTGAAAGAGGTGGATTTAGACCTCTTATCGAGAATCACGTTGTCCCTATCCACCATGGACCATAGGGTAGTTAATTCTTCCACCGCTAGTGCTTCGGATAGCACCTCGAGGGCCAGGGATGCAGTTTTGTTTTCGGCACGAAGGGCTTTGTCCGGGTCGCTCGAAATTGTGATGATTCCGTTGGGTCCGGGCATTTTAAGCTTCATATACCCATAATGGGGTACGACTTGGAAGTGTGAGAAGGCGTCCCGTCCCAGGATGGCGTGGTACCCACTTGAAGGGGATCACATGAAAGAGCAACTCTTCGGATCAGTAGTTTTCGGGCATGTCGAATACCACATCCAGTTTAATTCTCCTAGAGCATCATGATTCTCGACTAGGGATAATGCCTCAAAAGGTGGCATTTCTTTGCTCGATGCATGATCTATCCATCTGCATTTTGTCGAGCGTGTCTTCGTAGATAAGGTCAAGCCCACTGCCGCCGTCCATGAGCACTTTGGTAAGCCGAAAACCATCCACGATGGGGTTTAGTACTAGGGCAGCGGGTGCTCGGACTGACCGAGCCTTTGGTTCGTCTTCGGCCATAAGGGTTATTGCCGTGTCGTTCCATGGGCTCAGTGTGGTAACCTGGTGGACTTCGGCGAGGTCGCGGAGCGCCAGTTTGCGCCGATTATTCGAAGAAAAGGTCTCGAAGACCGCGAGGACGTTAAAGTCACCCCTCTCCGCAGAGTATTTCTCTGGAGTGGCGGTGAGGATGGCCTCTCCACTTTTTGCTACTTGTCGGAGTACCCAACATGCTCGAAGGCTATGGGTTGGGTCTGTGCGTGAAGTGGCATGTATCGGACAGGGCTTGTCAAGGAGTTCGTCCAGAACGGACCTATGTCCTGTGAAGGTTTTATTTTTCCTGCCCATCAACTGGTGGTCAGGTGACCCGCCAGGGTGTATCCGTTTAGTCCGGGCGACACACTTCTTAAAGCCAGCGGGCTCCAATTGAGTTTTCTGGGCCCTCCATATGCTTTCCATCACACAGTACTTTTGTACTACATGTGATAGTTCCGTGAAGGTCTGTATGTGACGACGGTCGAGGGCATTCAATATTACCTTGCCGGTGCAATTACGATGAAAGACTGAAACTACATCATTGTCTGGGCAATCTTTGATCTTGTTTTTAACAAGTAGGAATCTGGCCCAAAAGTGGTGAACCGTTTCCTGAGGTTACTGCCGCACATACATCAGGTCGTATATATCTAGGGGACCTGAGTTACTTGGCGAATAATGATTGTGGTGGGTGGGTGGTTTAAAATTTGAATCCGGCCCCACACCTATGTTTGGATCTTTAAGATTCTCCGAGATGACCAGTTCGGGTCCGGGAGATCCAAGGGCTCCCATGATCCTACATCCGAGCCAGAGTCTAGAAGACGTGAAGCCCCGTCCGAAGGGAGGGTATCCGGCTCGATGGATTCGGAGACCTGAACATACTTGGTCCGTAACATAGGGAGGGAAGTGTCATCGGCATGTTCCTCAATGACCACTACGAGGTGGGTGATCAGCGGACGGTAAATTTCCCTCTGGTCAGGCTTGATCCCGACCCGATCATAGTCTGTTGAAAACCCTAGTGCGGCGATGGGATCTAGCAGCTCGTTCAAGGACGAGACGTCCGCCAGATCCATCTTTTCTGAGTACTCGAGGCCGATGCGAAGATGGTGTTTGGCGGTCGTAGGGGGTGTTGTGGGCTTGATTGTCATACAAACTTCTATGGTGAAACTGATGAGCTGGAGGATCTGCCAAGAGGTCAGGCTCTTTCTAGAAGTGATGTTGTCGTTGATGACTAGGCGAGCCATAGATTGCTTTTGTAGATAGCACGGCAGAGCTCTCAATGAAAGAACCAATGTCGGTGTCAAAACCAGCAGATCTTGGGTAGGGGGGCCCAAGCTGTGCCTCTAAGGATCGATGGTAACAAGGGACCAAGGGACATAATGTTTACCTAGGTTCGGGCCCTCTTAAAGGAGGTAAAACCCTACTCCTATTTGATTATATTTGAAGAGAATAGAGATTACAAGAGGTGATCTACCTCGAGATTGTAATGGCTAAACCCTAGATTTCTAGCCTATGACTATTCCGATGATGGTACTGAGGATAGCCTCTACGGACTAACCCCTCCAGTTTATATACACACCGGAGGGGCCTAGGGTTTGTTCAAGGTCAGCTCATCAGGGAAGGAAACAATACACCCGGACTCAAATCTTGCCGTTTACATATGGAGAAGTCCCACCCGGACAGGGAGGGTAGTCTTCAGCTTGATCTTGTACGTCTCATCCAACCCGGCCCATACTCCTGGGCCGGACTCCCGAGGACCCCCAAATCTAGGACTCCCTCAAGGAGCGCCTCCCCGGGCTACCTCCCGAGCGGCGGAGATTGATATGTCCCCAATGTATCTATAATTTTTTATTGTTCCATGCTATTATATTATCTGTTTTGGATGTTTAATGGGCTTTACTATGCTCTTTTATATTATTTTTGGGACTAACCAATTAACCGAGGTCCCAGTGCCAGTTTCTGTTTTTTTGTGCCTATTTTAGAGTTTTGCAGAAAATGAATATCAAATGGAGTTCAAACGGAATGAAACCTTCGTGATGATCTTTCTTGGACTAAAAGCAAACCAGAAGACTTGGAGATGAAGTCGGAGACGTAACAAGGAGGCCACAAGGCAGGAGGGCACGCCCAGGGGGTAGGCACGCCCCCACCCTCGTGGGCCCCTCGTAGCTCCACCGACCTAGTTACTTCGCCTATATATACTCTTATACCCTAAAAACATCAGGGGGAGACACGAAACCACTTTTTCACCGCCGCAACCTTCTGTACCTGTGAGATCCAATCTTGGGGCCTTTTTCGGCGATCTGCCGGAGGGGGATTCGATCACGGAGGGCTTCTACATCAACACCATTACCTCTCCGATGAAGCGTGAGTAGTTTACCACTGATCTTTGGGTCCATAGTTATTAGCTAGATGGCTTCTTCTCTCTCTTTGATTCTCAATACAAAGTTCTCCTCCATGTTCTTGGAGATCTACACAATGTAATACTCTTTTGCGGTGTATTTTCCGAGATCCGACAAATTATGGATTTATGATCAAGATTATCTATGAATATTATTTGGTTCTTCTCTGAATTCTTATATGCATGATTTGATATCTTTGCAAGTCTCTTAGAATTATCGGTTTAGTTTGGCCTACAAGATTGATCTTTCTTGCCATGGGAGAAGTGCTTAGCTTTGGGTTCAATCTTGCGGTGTCTGTTCCCAGTGACAGTAGGGGCAGCAAGGGACGTATTGTATTGTTGCCATCGAGGATAACAAGATGTGGTTTTCATCATATTGCTCGAGTCAATTCCTCTACATGATGTCATCTTGGTTAATGCATTACTCCATTCTTTATGAACTTAATACTCTAGATGCATGCTGGATAGCTGTCGATGTGTGGAGTAATAGTAGTAGATGCAGGCAGGAGTCAGTCTACTTGACACATACGTGATGCCTATGTTCATGATCATTGCCTTAGATGTCATTATAATTATGCGCTTTTCTATCAATTGCTCGGCAGTAATTTGTTCACACACCATAATATATGATATCTTGAGAGAAGCCACTAGTGAAACCTATGGTCCCTGGTCTCTTTTCTATATTATTGAATCTCGTTTACACCTTGCTTGTTTTCGATCTACTATTTTGCAATCTTTACTTTCCAATCTATAAACCAAAAATACCAAAAATATTTACTTTATTATCTCTATCATATCTCACTTTTGTGAGTGACCGTGAAGGGATTGACTACCCCTTTATCGCGTTGGTTGCAAGTTCTTGATTGTTTGTGCAGGTATTCAGTGACTTGTGCATGCTCTCTTACTGGATTGATACCTTGGTTCTCAAAACTGAGGGAAATACTTATGCTACTTTACTTCATCACCCTTTCCTCTTCAAGGGAAAACCAATGCAAGCTCAAGAGGTAGCAATAAGAATTTCTGGCACCATTGCCGGGGAGATCTACGTCAAATCAAGCCATACCAAGTACCCATCATAAACTCTTCTCCCTTGCATTACATTATTCGCCATTCACCTCTCATTTTCCTCTCCCCCACTTCTAAAACAATTTTCAAAAACCTTTGCCTTTTCTTCGCCCCTCTTTTGTTCGTCTCTTTTTGCTTGCTTCTTGTGTGCTTATGTGTTGGTGTGCCTGTTTGCTTTGATTGCTCTACCAAAAAGTGTAACATCCCAATTTTCAATTTGGATGTTATACGTAGATCATCATATGCATATCATATTTTATTTGAATTTGGTTGTGATCCAAGAAATCTTAAGCAACTCAAGGACCCAAGGAGAGAGTTGGAGGTTTCAAAAAAATTTCATATTTGAATTTATTTCAAATTTGAAAAGAGGATCAATTTGATATTCGATAATTTCTCTCCAATTATTTCCAACAATAAAAATAAATGAGAGAAGATAAAATGACTTCTTCAAATCAGAGGAGAAATATTGGAGAAGAAATTTTGAAATCAAATTATTATTTTATTGAATTTTATTTGCATTTTATTTGAATTAGAGAAAAACATGCATTTTCAAAAAATTGCATTTAGTCCAGACAAATGTTCATTTTGTTCCAAATATTAGGTTTGGATGGTGAAAATTGTTTCTGGAGTTTTTAGATTTTTATTTATATTTTATTAGGATTTTTCTTCGCTGAAACCTTTAAAACAAATCTATGCGCGATCTAACTAGGTCGGCCCAGCCGCCGCCAACCGCCTCGCGTCGCCCGTGTCCGCGCCGGACTCCGGCAGGGAGTCCGGGACGACACCACCGCCGTTGCCCCCTGCCCAAGATGGAGGAGCCCGACCCCCTCTTTAAAAGGAGCCGCCCCGCCCCTCTCCTCTTCTCAAAGCCTCCACCGTCGCCCGCGTCGCGTCGCCACCGCATGCTGCTGTTGTCGTCGTCGCTGCCCCATGCTGCTGTTGTCGTCGCCACCGCCCCATGCCACCGGCCACTTCGCTACCGCCTAGCTTCACAGCCGGAGCTGAGCCCCGCCTCGCCGGATCTCGCCGTCGCCGGTCGTTTTTGTTTAGCCGGTAAAAACCGCAGGTTCGCCGGTTTTTTATGGTTTTGTTTGGTTTAGTTATTAGATTGGTTTTTTAGTTAGTTCTTTAGATTATGGTCATTCACCCGTGAGATTGTTTTAACGAACGTATTCATTTCTTTATTTCTGTTAGCAAATGTTCGTTCTATAGATTTTTCTTTTAAGTTTTATTTTCACCCAGGGACCTATCCACGAATAGTTTTCTCGCGATTTAGCCCATGATCTTAAACTAGCGTACCTTTTTGCTCATTTATCCAAATTATATGAAACCAGCGCCTAAATCTTCGTAATGATCTCTTTGCAGTAAACTAACTTGAATATGATTTTGAAATTTTAAAATTTGAGTTTAGTTCAGATTAGTATTCGATCTTGTTTCGTTTGTATCTTGAGTTTCGTAACTCCGTTTGAGTTGTTTCTTTTTTGCATATCGTAGCTAATCACATGTACCTACTGTTAAGGTCAAATCCACTTGAAAATAATCATGTTAGATTTTGTTTTCTGTTTAGTTTAGTCGTTTTCTTGTTTTGAGTTTGATTTGGATCTTTTCTCATTTTCTCTCTGTTTTCTTTGAGTGATTGCTTATGTATGCTACTATTTGTCTACGCTTGATTATCCGGAGTGCAAAGCTTGTTACTACGAATCACTAGAGTTTGCTGATCGTCAGCAAGGCAAGTTACACTTTGATCATACTCTTCTATACCCAGTTTTTACTATGCATTAGTATTGCCCCTCAAATATTTCCATGAGTAGGATTGCAAACATGTGGTTTGGTTGTAGTACTTGAGGTAGGAACATAATACCTTTTGATCACCCTGGGAATATACGTTATGCTCTATTACTGCTGCAGCATGCTCATAGACGGGGATTGGATCGTGATACACATGGAAGTTATGAGAGTTATTAATCTTGGATAACATTAAGGTGTCAACTTTAATACACATCTAGGTGGATTGGTTGGGGCACCTGGAGAATCTAGTGTTTGTCCATTTGGTAAATCCCGGAGTACCCGTGTGATTTTTCCTTGGTTCGCCACCCAGGCTCAAAGGGATCATATGATATTTCATGCCTAGAAACTTCCGTCTGCAGCCACAAGCCATTATGGACTCTGGCATAGTTGAGTATGTTGTATGAGCTCTCGAAGAGGTGGATTAGCAGATGTAGGGGAAAGTAGGTGTACCGGTCTGCCCGGAGTAGATAGTTAATGATTCAGAAAGACTATGTCTCGATCTTCTGATCATGGATGCGGTCGAGTCTTGTGGGGAAAAGTGCACAACCTCTGCAGAGTGTATAAACTAATCATGGTTAGCCGTGTCCCCAGTTATGGACATCTTGAGTATCTGGAATTGGATATTATTGTTGATCTCATCACTCTTTAATTAATTGAATTCGGTTTAATGATGATACTTCTTTAAATTGGGATTTTGAGTTGGAGGAACCTTCTCAAATTTTGGTACAACTTGGGAGTAGTAAATAAAATTTATTCCTTTGTTGTAGGAAAAAACTAGCTTTATGCAAAATCATAAACTTAGAGCCTCCCCCAGCCAAATATTGCATGTAGATATAGTTCTTGCATTAATTGCTTTACAGTGTAACTCTGCCAGCATATTCAATGTGCTAACCTGCACGGCTGCAACGTCTCATGCTGCAGACTACTCAGACGACAAATAAGGTGCGATAGGTCATTGTCGTGCACTCAACTATGCCGTTGGAGTTCATGGACTCATTTACCTTCAAAGCTTCCGCAGTTATTTAGTTTAGATGGTCTTCAGCCATATTATTTTTGTGCAATCATACTCTTTTGAGACTCAATGTAATACATATGTGATTGAACTCTGTTATAATTCCTCGAGTACTGTGTGTGTCAGCATTACCATTCCGATGAAACTTCAGCACAAAGACTTCATACCATTGGGATCGTGGATGCTACAAGATGGTATCAGAGCACACATTGACTGTAGGACGCGACCACTAGGATAAGCCACAAGATTCTCTTGTTTGCTCATTTCTAATTCTCATCTATTTCTACTCTATAGATGGCGGATCCCAGGAACAAGTTCACTCAGCCAGATGATGACACCACTTTCGGAAGACACTTGAAGGAAGTAACTAAGTACTTGGACATCAAACTACCAAGCTTCACTGGGACTTTCTCTTCAACTTTACCGGAAGAGGATCGCTGGAAGATCAAAGTTTGGGTACCTGGGAGGACATTTGCGCCGACAACGAAGCCTATTGATTTCTACTTGGATGCACCAAGTTGGAGTTTGGGAAAGAGCATGGCAGCCCACATCACCTTTGGACGCATATGTGAGGTGTACCACAAGGAACTTGAAAACACCATCTATCAAATATGTGGACGTCGAGAAGAAGAATGGGAGATGATTCGTACCAGGAAGGATGGATCAATCGTAGCTTACATTCAGGAGATGGGTGACCACATTCGCCGATACGAGAATCAACTGTGCTTCAACAGGAAGAAGACCAAGAAGCTGATGAAGAAGAATATCGAGCTAGAAGAGGAACTCAAGTTTACACACGATGGATATGAGGAAGAAATTGCGGTACTACTTGAGAAGCATGAAGATTTGAAGAGGAAGCTAGGAATACCCGTGGAGAACCATAAGTGAGAACCTGCAAAGGAGATCCGTTCGGAGGACTACATCATCTTGGACGACACTGAGACGAACAGTGATGCAAATGATGACAGTGATGATGACTACATAGACGAAGCTGGAGCAGATATTATGGAGTCTTCCTCTGATCAAAATTTCTAGACGACCACCATGTTACTAGTAGCATTCTTCCAAGTAGTTAGCTTCAATCGATTTGTAATCGCAGTTAGATATTTTGTGTGAACCTTGTTTGATACTGAGTGAAGTGAATTGAATGTATTTGCCTCATGTGCATATGGGTAGTGAATCTCTCTTAGACCTTATTTTATTCTGTTTTCTCACCCCTTCTAACCCATCAGATGCCTCCGAGACGTGACACCGGATTCGTGTTCCCGCCGGAGCTCACTCAGTTGATTCAGCAGTAGAATGCCTTGATGCAGATGCTAGTTCAGAACTAGAACCAAGGCAACAACAACAACCCACCGCCACCACCCCCTGTTGACAACCTAGCCCGCTTTCTGAGGTTGAATCCGCTGGTGTTCTCTAGCAGCACCGAGTCGATTGTTGCAGATGATTGGCATCGCGAGATTGGAAGAGAGCTGACCACTGGAGGATGCACAAATGCAGAGAGAGTGTGTTTTGCCGCACATCAGCTTGATGGACTTGCAACATCTTGGTGGGAGAATTTCACCACCACTTACCCCATTGATATAGTTACATGCACTACAAAAAAAGACACATCCGTGACATTTTGGGCCGAACGAATATTTTTCCTGTCATACTTATGAAACTTCATTGACGATAATTGTGACAAAACCCGGTATCATCATAGATGTGGTGGGCTCCTACTTCTATGACAAAAAATCTTGATAGAAAATGGGCTTTTCATCCTGGTCGGGCTGGAGAGCAGCTGCATGACATTCTTTGTGCTGTCCATGACAGAAAAGCCCATGGTAGAAGCGAGGGAGAGGAAAATATCGGGGTGTACGTGGTTACGGGGGGTGGTCGGGGCCGAGCGATGCACGAAGGTTTGCATGTTTCTCTCATACACGCACGCGCGTGGGTGCGAGGCATTGGGCTCTAACTGAACCCATGTGAGGCGTTCGCCTACTGAACCCGAGCGATTGCACTGCAGGCTACGCGTTACTGAAGCCGAGCGATCGATCGATGGCCATTAACTGAACCCGATCGAGCGATTCCGTTGCTACTGCTGCTAATTGAAGCCGATCGATGCCACCTCTAGATGAACAGTGATCGTTGCTAGGGGGGTTGGATGAATAGTTCCCGGTGGGGGTGGATGAACAGGACCCCGTGGTGTTGCCTCTGGATGAACAGGACCCCGATCGATCGAGCCGGTTGGAGCTGGATGAACAGGACCCCGTGTAGGGCTGGATGAACAGGACGACCCCGTGGAGGGCTGGATGAATAGTAGACGCTGGAGGGCTGGATGAACAGTAGCCCATGGAGGGTTGGTTGAACAGGAGCCCGTGGAGAGGGCTGGTTGAACAGTAGCCGGCGGAGTAGCGCGTGGTGGAGGCTAGATGAACAGGAGCATGTGGATGAACAATCACAGGTGGAGGCTGGAGGAGGTCGACGGTGGATGAACAGTAGCCCGTGAAGGCTGGAGGAGGTCGACGGTGGAGATGAACAATATCCCATGGAGTCCCGTTTTGCGGTACACCACACCCCTCCTAATGAACACGACTCTCGTTACGACCGTAGCGCTCCAACACAAATCTGTTTCCTCCGTTTTGCGGTACGCCACACCCCTCCCGATAAACAGGACCCTGTTTCGACCGCAGGAGGTCCAACACAAGTCCATTTCCGTTTTGTTGTACACCAGACCCCTCCCGATGAATAGGATCCCGTTTCGAATGTGGTCGGTTGAACACAAGGCCGTTTCCTGCGTTCTGCGGTACGCCAAGCCTCGTTTCCATCGGCTGTTCCGTCCAAGCCCTCCCGATGAACACGACGACGCATTCCGTTTTGACCCAGCCGGTTGGCTCCCCATGAACACGATGACGAAGTAGCTTCTCCGTTCCGACCCAGCCATGTACACGAGCAATGGCCGTACGTATGCGCGAGTAGGCATTCGAGTCCCCGCCCGTATGTACGTACGTGGTCGTATTTTCTTTCTTGCACACTGGCCGCTATACGTACGTGTACATGCTACGTGCGCGCCTCTACTACGACACGTGCGCGCCTCTACATCGACCAGTATGTACATACACGTTCGCGACCAGAATGACAACGCTACGTACGCTTCGACCAGGTGGGTCCCGACTGTCAGGCACTTCCTTGCGTGCAAAGATGTAGCTGGTGGGTCCCAGCAGTCAGGGGGTGAATAGTTTTTTTGGCCGGACGCACTTTCTTGCGTGCGAAGATGTAGCTGGTGGGTCCCAGCAGTCAGGGGGAAACATTTTTTTGCAAAATACGGTTGCCCGTCCGGTGGGTCCCTGCTGTCAGGTGGAGGAATAATTATTTTACGCGTAATAAGGAGCAAATTCCTTGTGGCTGCCGTGGACCTAGCTGTGAGCCTATCAACGTACAGTACTCTTCCGATGGAAGTCGTTCCTTGACCATGTTGACCATGCTGCGCCAAGACCACCAGGGCGATGGACGACGGCGAGGCCTAGGAAGGGGACGACGCCGAGCCAGGGAAGACGCGACAGTGGATGCCCACGCGTAGAGGAGTATGAGGGTTCACTGGTTCGGCTGCGATGTGAGGCTGCCGCCGCTACAGAATAACAGGGGGTGTGGGTGACTAGAGGGATGGCCTGGCTAACGTTGGTAGTAGTAGGGGCGGTGAGGCCTCCGCGGCATCACAGCCGGCCACGGGAGGCAGGAGCACGCGGCACGACCGGTGCTAGTTTGGGCGGCTGGAGCAAGAAGACCAGAGGTTGAAGAAGCACTACGGCCGTTGGATGGACATCGTACGGTCACTGGAGCTAGAACCATTCATATTGACTGAGTTGACAAAGCCCTCCGTCCCTGTCAACTTAGTAGGCCCACAAGTCAGCCTCCCACCATGGTGGGTCCCAGCTAGCAAGGGGAGTATTCATTTTTTCTACGTAATAAGGAGGCACTTCCGGTGGATCCGAGCTGACAGCGGGGGGAACGTTTTTTCATGAAAAACGGTGGCTCATCCGGTGGGTCCAACAGTCAGGGGAAACATTTTTTTGCAAAATACGGTGGCCCGTCCGGTGGGTCCCTACTGTCAGGTGGAGGAATCATTATTTTTCACGTAATAAGGAGGCACTTCCTTGCTGCGGCCGTGGACCCAGCTGTCAGCCTCTCCACGTACAGTACACTTCCGATGGAAGTCGTTCCTTGACCATGTTGACCACGCCGCGTTCCGTTGCATGCATGCGTCCATGGGCGTGGTGCGTCCCCAATGTCAGCCTCTCACATACAGTCATCTTCCAATGACTCTTGGTTGTTGACCACGTTGACCACACCGTGCCGAGCGCACCAAGGCCGGTGGACGACGGCGAGGCCCCAGACTGGAACGGCCCAGAGATGGGGAAGACGGGGCAGTGGAGTCGCAGATGGAGAGGAGTGGGAAACTTGACTGGTTCGGGTGCACGGTAGCACAACCACGATGCCGCCCATGGGAGACATGAGTAAGAACAGAGGTTGAAGAAGGAGCACGGCTGTTGGATTAACATCCAACGGTCCAGCTGCTAGAATCATTTGTTGATTACGTTGACAAAGCCCTGCGTACACGTCCTCTTAGTAGGCCCACAAGTCAGCCACCAAATCTGACGGGTCCCAGCTGTCAACGGGAGGAATAATTTTTTTTGCATAACTAGGAGGCACTTCCTTCCGTGCAAAGATACAGCTGGTGGGTCCCAACTGTCAGGTGGAGGAAACATTTTTTTCAGGTTAATAAGGAGGAACTTTCCTTGTGTGCGACCATGGACCTCGTGGGTTCTAGCTGTCAGGCTCTCCATGTACAGTCGTCTTCCGATGACTCTCGTTTTTTGACCACGCCGCATCGAGCGCAGCGAGGCGGTGGACGACAGCGATGCCCCGAACGGGAACGACTTGGAGATGGGAAGACGTGGCAGTGGAGTCACAGATTGAGAGGAGGAGAAGGGTTATAACTGGTTCTGCTGTGGCGTGGGGCTGCAGCCGGTGGAGAATAACAGGAGGTGTGGACTGGTGGAGGGATAGCCTGTCCGGCAGTGGGGTAGCGCTTCGCAATGATGCGTGCTAAGCAGAGCTGCTAGCTGCCGGAGGCCGGACCAGGCTGTCCCGGCAATGCTGGCGGAAGAAGACGAGAGATTGAAGGTGCATGCCCGTCGTTGGATATAAATCCAATGGTGGTGGATGTCATAATCAGTTGTTGACCAAGTTGACAACGCCCTACATAGGCTTCGACCTATTTGCCCACATGTCAGCCTGCAAAAATGTGGCATATATTTAACCCATGTTTTCTAGAATGTACAGTCCATTTGCTGGGCTGAGTGACCAAATAATTTCACGTCAATCAGGACCATCTATATTTTCTAAGAAATCCTAGCCCATTTGCACTTCCTTGAAATACTAGAATTAGTTGGGCTCATTATATATATAATGTTATGTTATAAGGAACAATTAATATCAACAAAATAAACCGGAGAGGCACATTTTTCATATATATATAATTAACAAATTAGAGAGTTATTGCTCAAAATAAAATGAGCACGTTATTATTACATTGGTCCTTAAAATCTTCGCAAGCTTTTGTATGCAATCACCAGGATTTTCCTTGCCTGTGAGTAAAAAACAACCAGGATTTTCCTTGCCAACTTCTGTTAAACATTTACTTATATAAGTTAATAACACGTGGGATATTTTTATAATGTATATATAAGTCTCTATAAAATATACGATAATAGTAATAATACAAATATATAATGTGGTTAGACGGGAAAACATAAATTGGACACAACATTATTATTCTTATATATAAATAAATAGAACAGAGACCTGCATTTTATTAAAAAGTTACATTGGTCTGCCGATCTTTAAGTAAAAGCCCATAGGCCGGTGTGGACCTCAAAAAATAAGTTGAAACACTGTCTCCGTATGTTGTGTGCTACGCATGTTAAAATACAAAACCTAGGCCTAGCTGATACTTGTTTGCCCCCTGGGAAAAAATGATACCAGATCCCTGAGCGAACTGGATTAAAGAGGGGGCCGGCGGCACGACTGAAGAAGCACATCAGGAGTGATTTTTTTTCTTCAGTGGATGGCTCTTGATGGCATTTTTTTACTTGCCTCTACACCATACAACTTGTATTTTTAGCCTCCCAGTTCATGGTGGACCAACAACCCATTTGGTGGGCGGGCCAAACTACACAAACCAGCACTCGATTTTTCATCAAGCCCCAAAAACAACATGGTATTATGTTTGTTTTGAGGCCGAAAACATTACGACAGGGGTTGAGCAGGGGAGGGGGAAGACAGAGCAAAAAGATTAAAAAGAGTTGATGCGTTGTTGCTACCCTAACAAAGCAGGTGCAATTCTTCTCGGGAAGAAGGTGTGACATTGAAACCCACACGTCACATACCCCATAGTAGGCATACCAACAAGTTCACACACAAGTACAATAGAAAAGGTAAATATTCGAATCAAACTCAGGTTCACAGGATACGCTCATATTCATAGCCAACATTCACTATCAACAACTCAAAAGATTCATATATACACAAGTTCAGCATGTCTATGCATCCAAATGATTGATAGATTAGACGACAATATTCATAGATAATTCACAAAAAGGTTCAGATATACACATATTCAGTATGTTTATGCATCCAAATGATTGAGATCACAGCCAATATGATCCATGGACGAACTTTAATTACCTAGGGTACAGACTGGTAAATGGTGTTCAGTCGGAGGTACTTCTTGCTAAAATTAATGCTTGTACGAGTAAACTTTCGAGTACATAAGAGGCAGCACAGACAATCTGAACTTTGCTTGTAGGTTTATACTCAAATAGTGGCCTCGTGCTGAGGGAGGTTTGAGCAACTTGGCCACTACTTTCATCTAACTAGTTTACTGGCTCATCTTGGTCCAGTAGCTCACCAAAATTCTACATTGCAGACGAGAAAGGAGGCGGTTGAGAAAATGAACCACCCGAATTTTTTGTGCAGTTCAACTGAAATGGAGCATCCCTGGCGTGCAGACTGATAAAGTGCCAGATGAATATACGCGTCAACCAACTTGTCTAGAATCTGTAGACTCCATGCCATACAGTTCACTACCATATCTGCCGATAACCAAAAGGCACAAGTTGGGACCAAAGACTGGACTGTGTTTTTCTGGGCTATGCGCCAAGCAATATTTTTGGCGTTCACTCTCCCAATACTTGGAGTTTGAAAACTTGTTGACGTCGGTTGATACTCAAATGAATATAGGCACTTCTTGTCAACATCAATGCTTCTCTAAGTGAAATTTGGAGTACGTAGCAGCAGCATAAGTATCTCTCCATCTGATAACCCACAAGTATGGGGATCGCAACAGTTTTCGAGGGTAGAGTATTCCACCCAAATTTATTGATTCGACACAAGGAGAGCCAAAGAATATTCTCAAGTATTAGGAGTTGAGTTGTCAATTCAACTACACCTGGATAACTTAGTATCTGCAGCAAAGTATTTAGTAGCAAAGTAGTATGGAAGTAACGATAACAGTAGCATAAGTAACAGTAGCAGTTTTGTAGTAATTGTAATAGTGGCAACACCAAAGTAACTAAACAAAGAGCAATATGTGAATAGCTCGTATGCATTGGATCAGTGATGGATAATTATGTCAGATGCGATTCCTCATGTAATAGTTATAACATAGGGTGACACAGAACTAGATCCAGTTCATCAATGTAATGTAGGCATGTATTCCGAATATAGTCATACGTGCTTATGGAAAAAAACTTGCATGACATCTTTTGTCCTACCCTCCCGTGGCAGCGGGGTCCTATTGGAAACCAAGGGATATTAAGGCCTCCTTTTAATAGAGTACCGAACCAAAGCATTAACACTTAGTGAATACATGAACTGCTCAAACTACGGTCATCACAGGTAAGTATCCCGATTATTGTCACTTCGGGGTTAGCCGATCATAACACATAGTAGGTGACTATAGACTTGCAAGATAGGATCAAGAACTCACGTATATTCATGAAAACATAATAGGTTCAGATCTGAAATCATGGCACTCGGGCCCTAGTGACAAGCATTAAGCATAGCAAAGTCATAGCAACATCAATCTCAGAACATAGTGGATACTAGGGATCAAACCCTAACAAAACTAACTTGATTACATGGTAAATCTCATCCAACCCATCACTGTCCAGCAAGCCTACAATGGAATTACTCACGCATGGCGGTGAGCATCATGAAATTGGTCATGGAGGAAGGTTGATGATGACGACGGTGACGGATTCCCCTCTCCGGAGCCCCGAACGGACTCCAGATCAGCCCTCTCGAGAGAGTTTTGGGCTTGGCGGCGGCTCCGTATCGTAAAACACGATGAATCCTTCTCTTTGATTTTTTTCTCCCCAAACGTGAATATATGGAGTTGGAGTCGAGATCGGAGGAGCTTCAGGGGGCCCACGAGGCAGGGGGCGCGCCCTAGGGGGGCACATCCCCCACCCTCGTGGACAGGGTGTGGGCCCCCTGGTGCTGATTCTTTCGCCAGTATTTTTTATTAATTCCAAAAGGTTGCTCCGTGGATTTTTAGGTCATTCCAAGAACTTTTATTTCTACACAAAAATAACACTATGGCAGTTCTGCTGAAAACAGCATCAATCCGGGTTAGTTCCATTCAAATCATGCAAGTTAGAGTCCAAACCAAGGGCAAAAGTGTTTGGAAAAGTAGATACGACGAAGACGTATCAACTCCCACAAGCTTAAAAATTTGGTTGTCCTCAAGCAATTCAGTTGACAAACTGAAAGTGATAAAAAAAACTTTTACAAACTCTGTTTGAACTTGTTGTTGTAAATATGTAAAGCCGGCATTCAAGTTTTCAGCAAAGATTATGAACTAACCACATTCACAATAAAACTTAGGTGTCATGTTTACTCATATCAATGGCATAATCAACTAGCGAGCAATAATAATAAATCCCGGATGACAACACTTTCTCAAAACAATCATAATATGATATAACAAGATGGTATCTCGCTAGCCCTTTCTGAGAGCGCAAAACATAAATGCAAAGCACGTCTAAAGATCAAGGACTGACTAAACATTGTAATTCATGGTAAAAGAGACCCCACTACAAGAAATATGTCAACTTGTGACCTTGACTATTGGTCACTGAATGGTCATTATTTTCCATTTATGACCTTTTTGTGACCAAAAATAAATGGTCAAAAGCCGGCGGTCGTAAATTGAAATTAATGACCTTCTCAGTGAGAAGGTCGTAGATGTTTACGACCAAAATATGCCTACTATTTTGTTTTGGTCACTAGCTGTATGCCCAGGCCATGTCAGATGCGACGTGGCAAGCTGACGTGGCAAAATTATGACCAAATGAAAAGGCCGTTGACAAGAATCAGCCTGGTCCGGTTAGGTGTCTATATGGGCCAAGCCCATTAAATCAGCCCATTTATTATATATTTTTTCCTGCCAATTTTTGTTAGCTACCTGGGCCTGGACCAACAATTCGGCCTGTTATTTATTTCTGGGTCGTGGCCTTTTAATATTGTTTGGGCCATTGTATTTTGAAGCTGGTCCCACCAATCAGATGGGTCCCACTTGTCATCATCACACACATTGGGCCCACTTGACAGAAATTTCAAAACTGCTCAGATTATTTTCATAAGTGGGTCCCAAAAGTCAGGTTTCCATCCACACGTTTTCAAATCACATACATAATCAATATTTCAGACCCAACAGTACAAATGTAGTTCATCAAATAACACTAAGTCTACTACAATCTGTACATAGTCTATTACAACCCCAATATGCCTATTGTTACAATATTATAATATTACAGTCTATTACAGTCAAACATAAGAGACAACTCTTTGCTGAGTACGGCTATACTATATGGCTTCAAACTTCAAATTTCGTAGACCTGGAGCTCATGTAAAAGAGTGAACACATAGGCTACCAGCATTAGAGTCGCTATTATTCCTGGAAAGTCAAAAATTATATACTGAAAGAGATCTCATAGAAATGTAGATTTATGGACCAAATATATGATAAAGTGTAACGCCCCGGATCCGATGCGCCGGGTGTCTTCCAGTTGTTCGTCGTCGTTGCCACGTTGTTTGCTTGCGTGTTGCATTTTGCCATGTCATCATCTGCATTTCATCTGCATGCTTTTCATAACTTGCATCCGTTTGGGTTCCGCCGGTTCTCTCCATTGTCCGTTCGGAGTCCAGACACACTCGCACGCGCCCGTCGCCCCTTTCAGACCTTGTTTCGTGAGCGGGATAGAAACATTCTCGAAATGGGTCGGTATTTGCCAAGTGGCCTTGGTATATCACCGGTAGACCGCCCGTCAAATTTCATTCCATTTGGAGGTCGTTTGCTGCCCCAACGGTTAACTGCGTAGCCCTAAACCCCTCTCTCTTTGCAGCCCAGCCCCTCTTCACCACAGCCCATGAGCCCATCCAAACCCCCTCGATGCTCTTGGTCGTTCGATCATGATCGTGTGGGCGAAAACCACTCTCCATTTGGAGTCTCCAAACTCCTCCTACCTATAAATTTGTCCTCCCCATCCAAAATTCGGGTCCAAACCCTAGATCAAACCACCCCTGCCGCCACCGAACACGTCCGGCCTCGCCAGACAAAATCATCGCCGCCCCGCAGCCACTGGCGCCGCACCACCTATCCCGCTCGGCCGCCACCCACCGCTGGCCCGCCAGGCCCATCGCAGGCCCGCGCGAACCCGCCGCCGCCTAGCGCCGCCCGCGCCTCCGCTGCTGCGCCCCCCTACATCCCGCTCTGTCGCCCTGTCGGGTGCGCTCGCCCTCCGCCGCCGACCTCGCCGGC
>NC_041393.1:165134321-165141023 GCF_002162155.2 Triticum dicoccoides
GCGCCTCGCCTCTCGCCGGCCCCCGCTGGAGTGCCGTGACCCCGCGCCTCGCCTCCCTGCCTGGCGTCGCTTCGGCTCCCCGCCGGACTCGCCGCCCCGCCGCTTGCTCGCCGTCCTCCGGCGACCTCACTCCGCCGCTGTCTCCTCGCCTCGGCCGCCATCTCTTTCCTCTCCGGCGAGCTGCTCCGGCCACCTCGATCCATGCGCACGCCAGATCTGGATCCATGAATTTGCCCGTCCCTAAGATATTTTTCATTCTGGTGCCCACTTTTCCATGCCACAACTTTCTGCTTATAGCTCGGTTTTATGCGTGCAATATATCAAAATGTTCATCATGAGATGCTCTTCATGTCATTCCATTGTTCCATGCTTGTTTGAATCCACCTTGATGCCATTATCACCATTGCAAGAGTGCTATATGATGTTAACTGCTGTCTGTTAACAGAACTTGGTGATTTGTCTTTTTCGTTGCATTTTGTGTGTTCATTCTTTGAGCTTGATGTCTACATGAGTTTTGAGCTACATCATGCTATATTTACAGTGCTGCAATCCATGTATTTTTGTGAGTCTTGTAGTGAGTGCATCGAGCTCGTGAAGTAGGGTACTTGTTGTTGCTGTTTTGCTAGGCTGAATCAGCTATATCATGATGCTATGTAAACCTACTGCTACAAGTCATTCTATGCATAATCTGGAGATGTTCACTAAGGATCTTTTGTTACACATGTCATGTTCTATCCATCCATGCCCCTGGTTGCATTTATAGCCTGCTGTAGCTTGTTGTAATCGTGCTCTCAAATTGCTAAATAATGTTACTGTCAGCCTGTTAACATTAAGTTCAGTTTTGTCATGTGTTTTGCTTGTGATCCATGCACCCTATAAACTTGCTCTTTCGATGCTTAGCTTCACAAATATGTCATCTTACTGCTGGTTACCTTTTCATGCCATGTATTGCTCCGTGGTGTGTTGTACAAGCTCACCAACATGCCTACTTATTGTTGTTCCTGCCATGCACTGTTATTCTGAATCTGTCATATCATTTGCCATGTTTGCATGGATCCTACCATATTTTCTGTAGATCTTTGGAATAAGTTCATTAAGGGAGTTTTGTTCTTTGTCTTTAGTATTAGCATGCCATGATAAGTTCCTGTAACATGTTGTTTGATAGCTCTAAACATTGCAACCTCATGTTATTTCTGCTAAGCCTGTAAACTGTTATTATTTGCAACCTTGCCATGTCCTTTTGAGCATGTTATGTTGTTTTATGGAGACAGCTCAGTGTTCATGTTTTGTCATGCTTTACCTGTAATTCATGACCGTGCCTTTTGTTGTCACATTGAGATGTTGTAGCATATTGCTTTGATGCTTGCTAGATGCCTAGTTGCTGTTTTGGACAGCTTGTCCTTTAAACTTGTTTCATGTGTATGTGTTGAACCGTTGCTCCGTTTTGAGTGTGCTCTATATGAAACTTGCTCGATTTTGCATGAAGTTTTATATTATCATGTTGCATCCATGTTTGAGAGTGTTTGCTTGATGTTTGTGTGCATTTTGCATCAATGCCATGTTTAACTTGTTTTGCTCATATATATCTTCTAGGCCGTAGCTCCGAATTAAATGAACTTTGTATGTAACTTGACTAGAATCTCGTGTAGATCATCTTGGTGCATCTTAACTTACTGTTTAACAACTTGAACATAAGGTTTATTCAGTTCTGGACCCAATTTCTAAATTTGCATATGAGGACTTACGGAATTGTCATATGTTGTTTCCGGCCTCATTTAACCTTGCTTTGATGTGTTGTCTTGTATGCATCATCTCTTGCCATGAGTAGCTTCATGTAGTCTTGTCTTGCATCATACTTGGTTGAGCATCATGTCATGTATATGTGTGGTGTGTTTACCATGTTGTGTGCTTCTTCTCGATAGTTCATGTTTCGTTGCGATCGTGAGGATTCGTTTGTCTACACTTGGTTCATCTTCGTGGCTTCATCTTCTTCATGGACTCGTTCTTCTTCCTAGCGGGATTTCAGGCAAGATGACTATCACCTTGGATCTCACTACTATCATTGCTATGCTAGTTTCTTCGTTCTATCGCTATGCTGCGCTACCTATCACTTGTTCTTCAAGCCTCCCAATTTGACATGTCAGCCTCTAACCTTTTCACCCTTACTAGCAAACCGTTGCTTGGCTATGTTACCGCTTTTGCTCAGCCCCTCTTATAGCATTGCTAGTTGCAGGTGAAGTTGAAGATTGCTCCATGGTGGACAGGATTATGGTTGGGATATCACAATATCTCTTATTTAATTAATGTATCTATATACTTGGTAAAGGGTGGAAGGCTCGACCTTATGCCTAGTGTTTTGTTCCACTCTTGCCGCCCTAGTTTCCTTCATACCGGTGTTATGTTCCTTGATTTTGCGTTCCTTACGCGGTTGGGTGATTTATGGGACCCCCTTGACAGTTTGCTTTGAATAAAACTTCTCCAGCAAGGCCCAACCTTGGTTTTACCATTTGCCTCACCACCACCTATACCCTTCCCTTGGATCGGCCAACCCAAGGGTCATCTTCATTTTAGCCCCCCGGGCCAGTGCTTCTCTAAGTGCTGGTCCGAACCGAGCCGCCTGCGGGGCCCCCTCGGGGAAACTCGAGGTCTGGTTTTACTCGTAGCCTGTCTCATTCGGTGTTGCCCTGAGAACAAGATATGTGCAGCTCCTATCGAGATTGTCGGCACATCGGGCGGCTTTGCTGGTCTGTTTTTACCATTGTCGAAATGTCTTGTAAACTGGGATTCCGAGACTGACCGGGTCTTCCTGGGAGAAGGAATATCCTTCGTTGACCATGAGAGCTTGTGATGGGCTAAGTTGGGACACCCCTACAGGGTATAAACTTTCGAGAGCTGTGCCCGTGGTTATGTGGCAGATAGGAATTTGTTAATATCTGGTTGTAGACAACTTGACACCAGATTCGAATTAAAACGCATCAACCGCGTGTGTAGCCGTGATGGTCTCTTTTCGGCGGAGTCCGGGAAGTGAACACGATTTTGGGTTATGTTTGACGTAAGTAGGAGTTCAGGATCACTTCTTGATCATTGCTAGCTTCATGATCGTTCCATTTGCTTCTCTTCTCGCTCTTATTTGCGTATGTTAGACACCATATATGCTTAGTCGCTGCTGCAACCTCACCACTTTACCCCTTCCTTTCCCATTAAGCTTTGCTAGTCTTGATACCCATGGTAATGGGATTGCTGAGTCCTCGTGGCTCACAGATTACTACAACAACAGTTGCAGGTACAGGTTATGCGATGATCATGACGCGAGAGCGATGTTTGCTTGTTTTGGAGTTCTTCTTCTGCTTCTTCTTCGATCAGGGGAAAGGTTCCAGGTCGGCAGCCTGGGCTAGCAGGGTGGATGTCGTTTGAGTTTCTGTTTGTGTTTCATCCGTAGTCGGATGTTGATCTTATGTATGATGTATTGTTGTACCCTTGCGGCATTTGTATGTTTTGTATGTATCCCCATCTATTATGTAATGTTGATGTAATGATATCCACCTTGCCGAAGCATATCAATATGTGGTTCTATCCTTGGTGGGACCTTCGAGTCTCTTTAGGATAGGGTCGCATATTGGGCGTGACAAGTTGGTATCAGAGCCTCGACAGATCATAGGAGCCCCCTTGATTGATCGTGTAGTGGCCATTGTTGAGTCTAGAAGAAAACTGTTTTCAGAGTCTAGTTATATCGGAGAGTAGGAATTCTTTTTACTCCTCAGCCCCTCCGTCCCTCTGGTGAGGAATCTTGACGTAGGTGTTTTGAATTACTCCTCTTCCCCTTCAAAATTTTCTTTAGGATCACGAAGTTGGTTTTTCGATCATTGGTTCTCAGCTCTTTTCATCCGGTGCTTTTCCCATCAAGTTGACTCGAGCCTCTTCATCGTTGCCAAGTTCAATCCTCGGTTGTTTTCTTTTTCCCACCCGCCCACCCTTTTTCATCTCGGAGCCGGAGTCCTTAATCGAGTATCCATCCTACTCGTGTGAAGTCTTTGCTTCCTTCCCTCAATTATTTCAACTGGTGAATTCTCGTCTCGTTTGTCATTCTTCATCCCTTTCTTTTTCTGGTGCACTCAATTCAAGTTTTTCGGGTTGATCATATTGTTTTCCTTGGATCAAGTGTTCCCCTTGCTCGTTTGCCTCTCGCCATTTAACTATTCGGGAGTTTGGAAGACATCTCAGGAGATTCGTCTGTGTTCCAATTAATTCGAGATTGTCACCTCATTCAAATATTTTAATTGTTCTGGTGCATTATCTATCTCTTCAACAATCCTTTTCCAACGGAGTTTTTCTCTTCAGTGGGCCCTAACCCACAGGTCTTTTCCCAGGATCTTACCTGACTCTTCTAATTATTCCGGAGTTATTCTCAAATTCTTTTCAAGTGTGACGTAAGAATGAATTTCATCAGTCAGATGCCATCTCCAAGACCGCTTTCAAATTCTTTTCATCTTTGGTTCAACCCTTCCTCTTTGTCGTTCTCCGGAGTATCTCAGTAATTTTGGTGGTGTTTCTCGTCGTCATTTGAAGACCGAAGAAGAGTTTTTCCTCTAAATCTTGTCTGTTCTCTCGAAGTTTCGTGGTTCTAGCTTCATGTTATCCTCTCAAATTATTCCATTTGTCAGATATACCTTTTCTTACCCATCCGGAGTATGTCATAAGTTGTTTTCCTGTTTCTTTTCACCATAGGCCATCATTCCAGAAGAATTTTTCGTCCTCACATTTCAGCTACCATTATCCAATTATCCCGGTGCTTCGTTCAAGTGTTCTTTAATCAGCTCATGATCTCTTTATTCTTTTGCATCTAAATCCCCTCTAGCATATTGGTTCTTCTAATTCTTCTCGGTGATTCAATCTCTTTCATCAGTCATTTTCGAATTCTTACGGTGGTTCGTTCAAGATTATTTTTCCTTGATTATCATATTAATTCATTCGTTCTTTTCAATCCTACCGGTGGTTCATGAAGACCTTCTCAAGTTTACGATATGTCACTTCTCAATCCTTTTCAAGAAGAATAAGTAGTATGAAAAATCCATTGCTTGTCATCAATTTAATTTAATGAAGGATAAGCATACAATAAATCTTATTCTTATTTCATCCAAGTGAGTAATCCCTTCCTTCGGAGTTTGTTCTTGATGAATAAATTCTAGTTCCAAGTGTTTTCATCTTTTCTTTTCCGGAGTTCAAATTTCCTCGGCCATTTCATCAGAACCTCCATCTAAAACATCGCAAGGCTCATCTTATTCTTTCATCCTTCATTCTATCTCATCATCCTTTTGTCACCGGAGTTCTTCATGGTGGTTCTTCATGATTTAATTCATTCTTCAAGAGTTCATCAAGATTTTTGTTGGTGGAGTTCAAGTATCTTTTCTTCTCGCATCTCGAAGTGCAATTAATTCTCCGTATTCTTTTCAAGTGGAGTTTTGCATTTCTTTGTTTTTCTCAGCTATTCAGACATTGGTTGTGGTATAATTTCACCTCAAGTTTTGAGTTGTTTTTGATAAGTCCACAACAAGCTTATTCTTTCGTTGTTGATGTTCTCAACAACTCCATTCAATCCTTTCTTCTAAGTTCTTTTCATTCTGTTTCAATTCTTCCAGAGGCATTGCATTGTCCGTCTCATCAAGTGCCATCCCATCTTTCGAAGTTCATGTTCTAATCCTTCCATTTTCAGCCGGAGTGCTGCCTAAATTCTTCCATTCTTATTCTTTTCCTATCTTGTTCTAACCGGAGTGCTTTCAGAGTCTATCTTGTTTCCATGAGCTTTTGATTATCGTCATATTCGCCGTTCATCTTTTCTACCCGAGTGCTCTCGACTTTGTTCATCTTCTTTCTTGTGGTCTTATTTCACCTGTTCCTCTTTCTCTTCCGTCTTGTTCCTAAGATCTCGGGACGAGATCTCCTATTAGTGGAGGAGAGTTGTAACGCCCCGGATCCGATGCGCCGGGTGTCTTCCAGTTATTCGCTATCATTGCCATGTGGTTTTCTTGCCTGTTGCATTTTGCCATGTCATCATCTGCATTTCATCTGCACGTTTTTCAAAATTTGCATCCGTTCGGATTCCGCCGGTTCTCTCCATTGTCCGTTCGGAGTCCAGACACACTCGCACGCGCCCGTTGCCCCTCTCAGACCTTGTTTGTGAGGGGGATAAAAACGTTCTCGGAATGGGTCGGTATTTGCCGAGTGGCCTTGGTATATCACCAGTAGACCGCCCGTCAAATTTCGTTCCATTTGGAGGTCATTTGATGCCCCAACGGTTAACCGCATAGCCCGAAACCCCTCTCTATTTGCAGCCCAGCCCCTCTTCACCAGAGCCCATGAGCCCATCCAAACCCCCTCGATGCTCTCGGTCGTTCGATCACGATCATGTGCGCGAAAACCGCTCTCCATTTGGAGTCTCCAAAATCCTCCTACCTATAAATATGTCCTCCCCGTCCAAAATTCGGGTCCAAACCCTAGATCAAATCACCCCCGCTGCCACCGGACACATCCGGCCTCGCCGGACGAAATCGCCGCCGCCCCGCAGCCACTAGCGCCACGCCACCTGTCCCGCTCCGCCGCCACCCACCGCCGGCCCGCCAGGCCCATCGCAGGCCCGCGCGAGCCCGCCGCCGCCTAGCGCCGCCCGCGCCTCCGCCTCCGTGGCCCCCCGGCCGCTCTGTCCCC
>NC_041393.1:165141478-165159393 GCF_002162155.2 Triticum dicoccoides
CGACGAGCGCCCTCACCGCCGCGCCTCGCCCCCGGGCTCCACCGCCGCCTCCGCGCCTCGCCTCTCGCCGGCCCCTGCCGGAGCGCCGCAACCCCGCGCCTCGCCTCCCTGCCTGGCGTCGCTTCGGCTCCCCGCCGGACTCGCTGCCCCGCCGCCTGCTCGCCGTCCTCCGGCGACCTCGCTCCGCCGCTGTCTCCTCGCCTCGGCAGCCGTCCCCGTCCTCTCCGGCGAGCTGCTCCGGCCACCTTGATCCACGTGCATGACAGATCTGGATCCAGATGCACGAAGGTTGACCCCGAGTTTGCCCTGAGATATTTTGCATTCTGGTGCCCGCTTTGCCATGCCATAACTTCCCGCTCATAGCTCCGTTTTGTGCGTGCAATATATCGAAATGTTCATCATGAGATGCTCTTCATTTCATTCCATTGTGCCATGCTTGTTTGAATCCATCTTGATGCCCTTATCATGGTTGCAAGAGTGCTATATGATGTTAACTGCTGTCTGTTAACAGAACTTGGTGATTTGTCTTTTTCATTGCATTTTGTGTGTGCATCTTTTGAGCTTGATGTCTACATGAGTTTTGAGCTACATCATGCCATCTTTAGAGTGGTGCAATCCATGTATTTTTGTGAGTCTTGTAGTGAGTGCATCGAGCTCGTGAAGTAGGGTACTTGCTGTTGCTGTTTTGCTAGGCTGAATCGGCAATATCATAATGCTATGTAAAGTTGCTAGAAAAGTATGAGCACTGACAACTAGAATGAGTGTATGAACATGAATGTAATGTCGCTGAGAAATACATACTCTCCCAAGCTTAGGCTTTTGTCCTAAGTTGGTCTATGCCCATGGATCAGAACTACTCTCTCCAGTGTACTAAGGAGTGTCATATGAGTACCACTGGCTGGCAATTTCCTCCGGGTCCAACTCATAAAAGGACGGTCGATAAGGGTCAAGTGGTGGTTCCGGCTCAATTCTGGAGCTGATGTCTGGCCCTGGTACGCGTAGACAACCTCCGACAAGACGAGATACGTGCCTGAAGATAACTCAAACAAAGAGGGTGCACGCAAGATAATAGTCTCACTGTGAGTTTTATGAAAATGTCAAATTATACTTGAGCATCTTCTCATCATTTTTAACAATAAACTCATGAGTTACCATACTCTTATAATCTAGAAAAGTAGGGGGCAACAACTTTTCCTCTTTCTAATAATGCCTAATAGGTATCCTGAAGTGTTTAGCAAGGCGTGAAGCATAGATGCCTCCAAAGATGGGGCCCTTTGTACGGTTCAGACTTAGTCATTTAGCAACAATAGCGCCCATACTAACAGTGTTATCACGAAATAAAGCATGGCACAAAATAACAATATCAGGAACACTAAGGTTTCCACAGTTCCCGCGACCAATTAAGCCCCTACTAGCAAATATTGCAAAGTATCATAGAATAGGAAAGTGTATGCTAGTAATTCTTGCATCGGAAACCTTCCTCGTTTCCCCTATGGTAATCATATCAATAAATCCATCCACATCTCTACGATGTGGTTCCTCTATGCTGCCCCCGAAGGGTATGTTGCATACCACACAAAAATCACATAGTGGCATCTCCCTAGCCTCATCATATAAATGAAACTCCACTGAAGGTGGTGATTTCTTAGCATGAAAGTAAAAATTTGCACGAAAGTATTAGTGAGTAAGAGATACTGATCGAGTTGGTCGTGGAGAAAGTCGGTGAGGCCCGCATTATCAGCCAAAGAATAAAAATCATCATGAATCCCGGCTGCTCTCAAGAACTCATCACAAGGCCATTCGCACGGCCAAACCTTCACGACACGAGGGAGATTATACTTGGGCTTTTTATTCTCCTTGGCTTGTGTATCCTTCGAGCTTTGGCTCGATGAGCCCCTCAAAAATCTCTTCATCATTTTCTGAAAATTTCTGAAAATTTTAGTAACTCAAAATAAAAGTGAACCAAACTCAACAAAATTGATAGCAACTACTCCCACAAGTGCCTAGAGACTATATCATGCATTAGAACTATTTGGGACCATATAAATTTGACATGCAAGCTCAAGAACAGGGTCACCTTAGCAGCAAAAATTTGCAATGAATAAAGCACTAGAACAAAACCTAATTGAACCATTGGAGGAGTCACATACCAAAGAACAATCCCCCAAAGCAGTTTTGTGAATGGAGCTTTGAGCAAGGAGATCGAAAATGGCAGGAAAATGAGCTAGAACTCGTGCTTGAGATGGATGCTGATTTTTTGGGAGGAAGAAGAAGAGTGTAGGTGCAGAAATAAGTGGAGAGGAGCCACCATGGGCCCACGAGGCAGGGGCGCGCCCCATGCGGGTGGGCGTGCCCTAGACCCTCGTGGCCAGGTGCTTGCTCCCCCTGCTGTGTTCTTCGTGCTAGATATTCTCAAATATTCTATAAAAAATCATATTTAATTTTCAAGGCATTTGGAGAACTTTTATTTTCGGGGTATTTTTTATTGCATGGATAAATCGGAAAACAGACACAAAATACTATTTTTACTTTATTTAACCTAAATACAAAAAGTAAAAAGAGGATAGAGAAGGTTGTGCTTTCTAACTTCATCCATCTCATGCTCATCAAAAGGAATCCACTAACAAGGTTGATCTTGTTAACAAACTCATTCCGAATAACATGGAACCGGAGAAATTTCAAATAACACTAGGTTACCTAAACGGGGATATGCACATCCCCAATAATAAGAATATCATATTTCTTCTTGATAGTTGTAAGTGCATCTAGTGCCCCTTAGTGATTTTGGTGTATTGAAGACTTATAGGTTAAGTGACTGATGCGTTTGTTAGTGTACACAGGTCTATAAGTCTATCAGGAGTTTGATATTTACTGATAAAGTCGACCCCTAAAAGTGAAGTTCTTCAACTGAAGACTTTGGATTTCTGAAGACTTTTTGAAGACTTTGAAAGTGAAGAAATTGTTATGACCTTGAAGACTTGGCAATCATTCGAGGAACATGAGGCGTGAAGACTTTTGTTTCCGTAGTTTCATTTTCTCTTTCTTGAGTCATAGGAAACACCGTACTGTTAAAGGGGGTCGAGTAAATACTAAGGAAAAATTTCCATGTGATGCTCAACTCAAAATTCTACACCTACCAATCCCTTAGAGTTAAGCCATTGGAAATCTCATACGGTTCAGTCATATTCTTCAGTGACAGAGACGAAGTTCTTCTGGTCTCTGAGGAATTTGTTCTGACTGAGGAGTTAGGAATTCGCTAGTGCGGATTGCCTACACAGTGAGGAACATGACAGACCTGAGGAATTTGATAGTCAAAATTCCGACCATTGCTGTGCTACGCGCCAGCTGTCCCAAAATATCCTACCACCTAACGATCATATCAGTCAAGGGCATTTATGTCTTATCATGTCGAGCTGCTCCCTAGGCTATAAATAGCCGCCCCCTACAACCACTAGCTAGTTGGCTGCTCCGAGAGAAACTGACACTTGTTATTTGAGAGCATCCCATCCTCCGAGGACTTTGAGCAAAAAACATCAAGTGAGGAAAACCCAAACCCAACACACCTACAATCCAAAGTGATTGAGCATCACTAAGGAGATTGATCCTGCGTGGATCCGACGCTTGTTACCTTTTAAGATTGTGCTTCTTCCATAAGGTTAGGCGTCAAGGCCTAGAGCATCCAAGAGGAATTGTGGATCGCCGAGTGACCTAGTCTGTGAAGGTTTGGAAGTCACCTGAAGGCTTACCACGAGTGATTGGGCGAGGTCTGTGTGACCTTAGCTCAAGGAGAATATGGTGAGGACTGTGTGTCCAGGACTGTGTGTCCTCGAGTTTGAATACTCAGCCGCTCCAACCAGACGGACAACTGAGACAACAGTTGGAACTGGTTTACCAAATCATTGTCTTCACCAAGCTTACTGGTTCTATTTCCTCAACTCTTTCATTTCCTCATTTCTGTTGTTGTGTGCTTGTTCATATCTGTTTGTAAACTTTAACTGAAGACTTTCTCAATTTCCTCAGTTCAATTTCTTCAGTCTGTCCATCTTCATCCTGTGTTATCCTATGCTTACGCTTTCTGTACTCTGTGCTTGTCTTCATTTCATCATGATGACCATGCTTGTGTTTTGCTATGTTTACTTTTGAGTACTTATTCCGCTGCAAGTAGTTCTTCAGTTAGGAATTTCCTCACCAGCAAATTCCTCAGTGAAGAATTCATGAAAATCGCCTATTCACCCCCCTCTAGTCGATATAACGCACTTTCAATTGGTATCAGAGCAAGGTACGCCCTTGTTCTATGTGATTTTGGTTTAACCGCCTGGAGTTTCAGTTATGTCGACCGCAGGTATGATCAAGGTCTCTGCTGGGTGTCCTACCTTCGATGGAACAGACTACCCCTACTGGAAGAATAAGATGCGAATGCATCTTGAGGCAATTGATAACGATCTCTGGTATGTTGTGGAAAATGGTGTTCCCTCAGTCACACCTTCTATAAATGCTACTGATGTGAAGAGATTCAAGCAACTCGATTCTCAAGCCAAGAATATCATATGTGGCCATCTGAGCAAAGGGCAGTATGGAAGAGTGAGTGCTTTGGAAACTGCTAAGGTTATCTGGGATAGGCTGTCCAAAGTAAATGAAGGAGTCTCAACTCAACGTGACTCTCGTGTTGACATTCTTTGCAATCTCTTCAACCGCTTCAAAAGACTCGACAATGAAAATGTTCAGCAAACCTTCGATCGCCTCACTGACATCTCAAATAAGCTTCAAGCACTTGGTGCCACGGACATCACCGACCATGAGGTGGTGAAGAAATTTCTGAGATCGCTTGATTCTTCATTTGACACTCTGGCACTGATGATTTAAGAACGTGGTGATTACAAGTCACTTGATCCCGCTGATATCCTCGAGAGACTAAACACTCATGAGTTCCAGCTTACTGAGAAGAGAGATCTCTATGGTTCGAGCTATGGCATACCACGTGCTCTGAAGGCCAAGGCAGTCTCTGAGTCTGAAGATGAAGACTCTAGCAGCAGCCTTGGTGATCGTGATGAACTGAGCCAGGATCTAGCACTACTCATGAAGAAATTTCAGAAGTTCTCAAGACGTGGCCACTTTGGAAAATCCTCAAGGAGTAATGATTCCTCATCCAACGACTACAAGAAGAGGCTATGCCACAAATGCAAGAAACCTGATCATTACATTCAAGATTGTCCTCAGTGGGATAAGGAATTAAAGAAGAAGAAGTACAAGGACTATAGTTCTGATGACGCAAAGAAGAAGAAGAAATCTTCAAAGTCTTCATCATCAAAATCCTCAAAATCTTCATCTCACAAGAAGAGCAGCTCCAAGAAGGATCGAACATTCATTAGCAAGGAAATGGACTCTGAGGCTGAATCTGAGGAACATGATGAAGAGGAGGCATCTGAGGAGTCCGAGTCTGGTGTGGCGAGCATAGCTCTCGCTACCGCATTTGTCAGCAAGTCTATCTTCAACTCTGAAGAAAATGACATCACCAACAAGGCTGATGAAGGCAATGATGACTACGCTCCCACCTATTGCTTTATGGCAAAGGGTGCCAAGGTAACTAAATACCCCTCCTCTGAATCTAGTGAGGATGAATCTGATGAAAACCTCAATCCTAGCTACTCTAAACTTGCTAAGATTGTTGTGAAACAACAAAAGGCTATTGAAAAGGTTCAAAACATGCTAGACAAAAGTGATGATTTGTTGGGTGAAGAAATGGATCGCACTAAAACCCTGACTGAAAATCTTCAGAGACATCCGTCTCGGTTTGACAACCTTAAAGGTCATCATAACACTCTCTTATGTGATCACGAGAAGCTTTCTTATGAATTTCTTCAAAGAAAGCAAGATCTTGATAAGCTAAGAGTGAGTTATGAAGATCTTCAGAAGGAGCGCGATTCATTACTTGCTCAACAAATCAGCGCTACTCAAAAAGAATTTGTTCCTCCATGTTTGAAGTGCATTGAATGTGAATCTGCTAATTCTTCACCTGAATGTTAAAATGCTTCTAATGCTACAAATTCCTCATCTGTCTCTGTTATCACGAATTAGTCATCTGAGGACATTGCTAGTATCATTGATGATGCAGGGTTGAAGGAATTGTACATGACATGCATGTACAAAAGCCTCAAAGGGCATCAGACTCTTTGTGATGTGCTTAAAAAGCAGATCCTCAATAGGAACCCTAGGAAAGAGGGTATTGCCTTTGAGAGGAAACTCAATGCTGATGGAACATATTGGAAGCCTGAGCAGTACCCCAAAACCTCATGGGTTGCTGCAAAGGGACCTCCAGTTGATCCATCCAATTTATCTGGCTTTACATGTGAATCTCCTCATTCTTCTGATGAATCATTTGACTCCAACTATAAACTGTTCAAAAATCAGAATGGTGACGTATTTGCTAGATATGTTGGCACGAACTACAGGAACGATTCCCCTATGAAGAAAATCTGGGTTCCCAAAAGTTGCCTTGAAAGTCTTCAGGTGAATGTGTCACATCCCTAGCTGCTGGTAGTGCTCTAGGCTAGCTTCATGTGTGCATCATGTCTATATTTTTGAAACTTGAATTGAGGAATTTGGAAGCCTCAAAATTTAAATAAAAGAAGGGCTAAAAACCCTAAAATCTCATTCATTGTTCCAAAAATGTTCTTCTTAAATGTTTAATATTTTTGGCAAGGGTTTTGCTTGCAAACCAAAAATAATGAACATTTTAAAAGGATTTATTTTTGGGACTTTGAATTTAAATCATTAGCTATTTGAATTTGAATTATATTCATATAATTAGAATATAATTTCAAGTACCCCTGAAATATTTTATAAGCTTTTGGAAAAGTCCATCTAGCAAAATAAAAATATTCAGAGGAGTTTTTGGCATTGTTTGAATTATTTTAAATTTAAAACAGTGGCAAAATAAATTAATAAAACAAACAGAACAGAAAAATTAAAAAAGAGAGAAGGAACTTACCTGACGCTTACCTGAGGCCCACTCACCTGTGCGGCCTGCTGCAGAAGCCGGCCCAGCCCACCACCGCCTCCTTCTCTGTCGCCTTCCTCCTCTGCCAGGAGGATGAGCATGCGCCCGGCGCGCGCGGCCACGCGCCCCGGCCACCTCCTCCCTGCCTGCCTGCCTCCTACTCCGCCTGGACGCCCCGGTGACGCCACACGCCTCCCCGACCCCCTCTCACTTGTCCCTCGCTCTCTGAACCCCCTCCTCCTCCTCTGCTCTCCCTCCCTCTCGTCACCGAACGCACCTGAGAGCGCCGCTCGCCGTAGCCATGACCACCGGCCACCCCTCGTCCCGTGGCCGTGCCCAGCAGCTCCGCAATCGAGCACCACATCCCCGAGCCGAAGGAAACGAGCCGGAGGGCTTTGCTTCGTCGCCATCGCCGTCGTCTTCCACCTCGGGCTCCGACCACCGCCGCCGTCGATTCGCCGTCTCCACCGCCTCCCCGAGCACGCCGACCTTCTCTTCGAACTCACCGTGAGCCCCTGTCCATTTCCCCTCTCTCCCCGTGCCCGTCCGCGCCTTCTAACCACCTGGCTGTCGGAGCCGACAGTTCCTCGCCGCCAGCGATGACGCAGACGAGGCTAGAGCCACCGTAGCTAATTCCCGAGCACGGCAACGTGCTCAGCACTCTTCCAGGAGCCGGGCGCGCCCACCCGTGCGACCTGCCGTGCCCCCTAGCGCCAACCCCGACCTCGCCGTGCTCTGGCCGCCGCCCCGCTCGCCGCCGTCGCCAAATCCGACCTCCCCAGCACAAACGGATGCCACGATTCGATGCGTGCACACACCAGCTACACGTAGAGCCCCTCAGTCGCCGTTTTGGACGCCGGAGGAGGAATTCCGACCCCCTCCGCCGTCTCGGGCTTCACCGGCGACGAGCCGTGGACCAAGTCCGGTGGGTTTGACCCACTCTGACCACGGCGGGACCCCCCCTGTGTCCATGACAGGTGGGCCCAGCCCTGTTAGCTAATTAGGATTAGCACTAATCAAATTAGTTAAACTAATTACCCCCTGCTGACACTGACAGTGGGCCCCGTGGCTATTAATTTGATTAGTTAGAGTTAATTAACCCTGTTAGTCACCTGAGTCACTGACCAGTGGGCCCCACTGGTCAGGTTTGACCCGGACCAGTCCCTGTTGACTTGTTGACGTCACACTGACGTCAGGCTGACGCAATAATGAATTACTGGAATTATTATAATTCAGGAAATTCCAGAAAATTGTATAAACTTCTAAAATTCATAGAAATTCAACCGTAACTCCAAATTAAATAATTTATATATGAAAAATTATCAGAAAAAATCAAGGAATCCATCTGTACCATTTTCATGCATGTTAGAACAACTTACAGATGCTGTTTAGCATAAATCATATGAATGGCATTTAAATATCCACATATGGAGTTTGAGTTTGAATCTTGGATTCAAACCAACTTCATTTAAACTGGTTCTAGGTGCATTAGCCCAAAACACATTCATATTGCCATGTCATAGCATGCATCATATTGTGCATTGCATTGATCGTGTTTCTTCTGTGTTTGCCGGTGTTGTTCCCCCTCGGTAGACGCTGTACCGATGATGTGATCGTTGACACTAATGAAGACTCAATGTTATCTTCAGAAGTGCCGGGCAAGCAAAACCCCCTTGTTCATTCCGATAAAATCCCACTCTCTCGCTCCTGCTCTCTTTTACTGCATTAGGACAACAACGACATATTTGTTACTTGCTGCGGTAGCTGAACCCCTTTATCCTTTGCATGACCTGTCATTGCCACAGTAAATAGATGAAACCCACTAGCATGAGTAGGAGTTGTTTGAGCCCTGATGTGCCTACTCATTCATGCTTGTTTGTCATGCCTGCTACTGCTTAGATTTGAGTCAGGTCTGATTCATCGGGGATGAATCAGAGGCGTGTGAACATGTCCTACTATGTGTGAACTAAGTGTGTGAACACGATTTGGTAAAGGTAGCGGTGAGAGGCCATGTAGGAGTACATGGTGGGTTGTCTCATTGCAGCCGTCCTCAGGAACTGAGTTCTGTGTTTGTGATCCATGAACAGCTAGTACCACACATTGGGATCCTTAATTGACTCTCTCGACTTATTAATCAACATGATCTCTGTCGAGGAGTTGCAACTAGTTTCTGGTGTTTGTAGGTAGTGTTAGTAGTCTACTAAGTGGCACCCGGTACAGGTGGGCTTGGGACGGACTAGGCACAGTGGCACGGTGTACCAAGTGGCACCCGGATGGTGAGCTTGGGAACCCTGCTGACATCGTTTTGGGCCGTGAGCGACACCCCGGCCGGATCTCCTTGCGGATGGAACCCGAATAGGCGATAAACCTGGACTAGAGACTTGTTCGGTTAGTCAAGTCGTGGCCGACTCCCTCGCCCGGCTTCCGCTTGAAGGTTGCCGAGGTACATGACGTGTACAGGGCGATAAGTGGCGGGAGCGTGTGTGAAGAAGTACACCCCTGCATGATTATCATTATCTATTCGAATAGCCGGATTCCTCGGATATGGAAACTTGGACCCCTTGCATAGTTCATAGACAAGTGGAAGTGGATACTCTAAAATACGCAAGATAAGCGTGAGTGCTATGGATGGCGTTCTCGTAGGGAGACGGGAGCGGATCCATAGTGGTGTATTGATATGGTGAATATGTGGACTCGTGTGCGCCACCTCAAAAGAGTTACTTGCAGTCGTAGTTTAGGTTAGCCACCGAGTCAAAGCTGGCTTGCTGCAGTTAAACTCCACCACCCCCCTTTGTTGATAATGATGCATATGTAGATAGATCTGATGTAAGTCTTGTTGGGTACATTTGTACTCACGTTTGCCTATTTTATGTTTTTGCAGAGAGACTTCAGTCTCACTAGTAGTTCCACGTGGACTTCGACGTTTAGCTTGTTACCTCAGCTACGATCTTGTGCCCTCGGCAGGATCTGGTAGATAGTCAGGCTTCTCAGCCTTTTCCATTTCTAGATGTCTGTACTCAGACATGTTAAGCTTGCGCTTGTGCTTTGACTTGTATGCTCTGATTGTTGGGTCATGAGACCCATGTTTGTAATATCTCGCTCCTCGGAGCCTATTGAATAAACTATTTGAGTCGGGGTCCTGACAGCGCTGGTATCAGAGCTTGACTGCCTGTAGGATTACCAAGCCAAACTGGTCGAAGTTGTGTCTAGAAATGCTTTAGTTATGTAAGGGAATTGATTGTGGGATGGAACGTAAGGCTCTTTTTACTCCTTATACCTTATGCCCTTCTGATCCGAGTCATCTTATCTTTCCTACGGGGTTAAGGAACTAGGCTTTCTCCTCTTTCTATCAGGATCACGTGTTATTAATCCGTAGACTTATATATTGTTGGATTTAAGTCTCAGTTCAGTTCCTACTATTTCTGTATGTTAACTGTTGATCTCCAAACCTTGATATTGTGCTTCTGAGTGGTTATGCCACCCTTTTGTGAATGTCTCAAATCTTTTCTGAGCATTTACAGCCGTTATGCTGTCCGAGTCATCCCAGGTTTCTAAATAGTTTGAAGCAATTTGCAATTCCTTCCTCCCGTTTCGATGTTCCTTTGGGCCAGATTAACCACACTAATCGGTGAGTTGAGGTACTCTATTGCCTCAACATTTATGTTGGAGTTATTATTATGACCCTAGGTGTCTCAGGTGATCATCTGGTAGTCTAGCCATGTTTTGTGATCCCAGTGTGATGATTCTGGCCATCATTCCCGAAAGCGTCCCGTGATGCTACTTAGGAGTAGGTATTCTATTCCTGGGTTCTTGAACCCGAGATTCACTCTACTTACTTCATGTTGGTAGTTTTGCTTGTTCCTTTAGGTTATTAGTAACCCTTGCATTAGTCCTTGATGTTCGTGGTATTTCCTTCTTCCAAATACTATGAACCGTTTATAGCAGATGTTCCTCGCTGATCGAAAGATCACAATCAGAGTACTCTCGATGGGTTCTCGATTCTATATTGTGACTCTGCCAGTTCTACCTTTCTGCATGGGTTATCCGGAAGAAATATGTTGAATTCGTTCGACATGCTAGTCCATGCATCCACAACTTGGAAAATCATATGTTCCTTTGAGTTGTCCCTCTTTAGTTGTTTTCAGGCCCTCGTCTATCAATTGATAGTCAAGAGTATGCGTGCGTCCGTTTATCGATGCCTATTACTCTTGTGGTCCGTCAAGCCATTCTGTCCTGAATGACTTGGAGAAACAAACTCCAGCACCTCATCCATATCTAGGATTGGGTCAAAGCAATTGTGCTCCGCAGATCAAAATGCCAGCCCAACTTTTGAATCTGTTCTACCCTGAAGTATTACCGTCTTTATGTCAGGATTTTCATGAGGATTGCACCGGCTCTTGTGAATTCTTGATATAGTGATACTTCTCGCCATCATTATTCATCCCTCGGTTCCGTGTTGTCGCAACCGGAATGCCGACAAGTGAATCGTGATGTGTGAATTCAATACTCCTAGCAACCTTGTTGCTTGGTAGTTAATGGACAATAACCTCATTCTAAGCATGTTGATTTTTGAATCATCGCCCTAAGGTTGATTGTGCTACCTAGTCCTTATTTCCTGGTGCACTCTTTGATTGATGAGTTAGGATTTTTTCAAGTCCTCGCTCATTTGATCATATCATCTTGCCCTGAAAAGAAAGATTGCTCTCGAGCTTAGTAACATACCTGTGGTTTGTAATTTTCCGAATATCTTCTCGGAAGTATTACCAGGTTGTCACCTGACCGCTATGTTGAGTTCGTGATCAAGTTGGTTTATTCCTGTAAACCACCCCTTCTCCAAGAATCCGTGTTGGATACCCTGAGCTAGTTGGATAAGCTAAACAACAACTTGGAGAGTTGGAAGATAAAAGCTTGTCTGACTTAGTTCATGTTAAGGGATATCTTTTTGTGTGTGTGTGTGTGTTGAAGAAAGATGATATCTTCATCGATTGGTCCCTGCGATCAGTTGCTGGACCTGTTGTCCTATCAATCCTTTGATTTGAGTATGGGCTATCGTCAAATCAAATCAGAACCAACGATGTTCGTAATGTTGTCTTACTCGTGGTTGATTCCTCGAGCATACACCATTACATCTTTTGGTCTGAACAATACTATCTCCTTGTTCACATGATGGTGGAAGTCCAGTGATATGGAAATTCCGATGAGTTGTTGTTGAGCCCATCAGCAAGATATTTAACCTCTCCATGATTATGTTGAACATCCATCTAGTATTGGAAACTTTTGTAAACATTACCTTCATGTTCCATTCATGAGGTATATGTTCGGAGGAAAGAAGTGACTTTCTTTAATTCACGTGCACTTGGTGTAAGTTGCCGCCATGGTTCCGAGAAAGATTGTTTTTGGTTTCCTTTGGAATCATCCCAAGTCAGTCATGCATGTGCGAAGTATACATTGGACTGTGAGATTAGCTACCTCCATTCCATATGTGTCCCGAGCACACCAAGCCACTGATTGATTTGTTCAAGGAGAAGAAGTTCCTTCTTAAGAGTATACCTTATGCAAGGACTTCGATATCCTCGATGATGGTTTTCTCCCGGAACTCGGTAGTGTTTTATTATAAGACTACCATGTGTTCATGTTTGTCTGTGACAGCGTGTTCACACGTGTGTAGCAGAACCATCTCATGTTTTGGAGCTTGCTATCGTAGTTCATTTCCCGAGAATCTCGCAACGTCATCTCGTCGAATTGTGTTGCAAACTTTCATTTTTCTTCCTAGACTCGATGAGTCTAGATATCCTGACACCAACCAGATCTGAATCTCAGGCAAATATGATGGTTGGAACATTTCCCAAGAACTATAACACTGGTCCCTCGATAACCGGTAAAGTGGATGTCGTGGCCAACCCATCTAGCCGGAAGACCTATTATGGTAGTATCTTGATTAAGGAAGTTGGCCACCTTCCCATAAGGACTTCGTAGGATTTACTCCCTAGTTGTGCCTTATGATTTTTGTGTTCCGAAGTCCGACCTTTTACTTGATGTTCTAGATATCAAACCATGGGATGGGATACACTAGCACATCAAGGAGAACATTAGAGGCGGAGTGCTAAATGTCTCTCGGTCGATCATCCAGATTTCGTTCCCTTGGCCTCGCTAAGGTGAAATCTGAGAAAGTGTTATCTTCCTTTGCATCTGCATCGTCCATCGCTATTCATCACGGTAGTATGTTGTGTTGTTAGCACCCTTGATGCGGTTGTTGATAAAACCTTGATGATTGTGGAATTGCTCAAGTTCTTGAGAGCACGCACAAGCGATACGTGTTATCATCGGCACGAACTGGGATTCCTCTCAGTTTCCTCGGCAATTCTATGACCTTTTCAAACAGTGAATTCACCCTCTATTGTTGGGTTCTTCCCAAGTTACCAGAATCATTCCCAGCATTTGCATTTTGTTCCCGGCTTGCACCGCCAATGTGCCATTCTACCACGGGTCTCTTCCATTTCCGGTGGTAAGCAAATTCATCCATTACGTTGTCTTCAACAAGGTAATCCACATCATCCAAGTCCGAGTATGCCATTCTATCGACCTCCTCCAAATGATCGATTGTGATTTGCCTTAGGCTAGTTTAAAGAGTTCAATGATCTCTGAATCAAAGGTAATTCTTTTTGCCACTTAAGGGGATATATCTACGAATCACCCCCCCCTCCAGGATGTCTCGCTGAGGTATCATGGCAACTCAACTCCTCGCTACGTTGACAACCGTTCACCACCTTCTTAGGTGTGCAATTATTGCCTACCTAGTGAACCTTCGTCATCTGTTCCACTCCATCCCTTTAGATGGGTGCTTCGTGTCTCAGCTTGAGAGATGATGCTATGTCTTACTCCGTGACTTGATCTTGAGTTGCTCGATCTTCAAGAAGAGTAAATCCCGTAGGGTTTGCCCCTCCTTTCTGTTGTTGTGTCGAGTGAAGATCTCGAAAGCAAAGACATCAAGACAAGGTGGTGATCGAAACAACGTTCCTATGAAGTGCAACCTGGATCGTGAAGATTGTGTTAGGTTGCGTTCCCCCTTCATCTTACCCTACGCTTGAATCTCGGGACGAGATTTTTGTTTAGTAGGGGTCAGTTTTCACATCCCTAGCTGCTGGTAGTGCTCTAGGCTAGCTTCATGTGTGCATCATGTCTATATTTTTGAAACTTGAATTGAGGAATTTGGAAGCCTCAAAATTTAAATAAAAGAAGGGATAAAAACCCTAAAATCTCATTCATTGTTCCAAAAATGTTCTTCTTAAATGTTTAATATTTTTGGCAAGGGTTTTGCTTGCAAACCAAAAATAATGAACATTTTAAAAGGATTTATTTTTGGGACTTTGAATTTAAATCATTAGCTATTTGAATTTGAATTATATTCATATAATTAGAATATAATTTCAAGTACCCCTGAAATATTTTATAAGCTTTTGGAAAAGTCCATTTAGCAAAATAAAAATATTCAGAGGAGTTTTTGGCATTGTTTGAATTATTTTAAATTCAAAACAGTGGCAAAATAAATTAATAAAACAAACAGAACAGAAAAATTAAAAAAGAGAGAAGGAACTTACCTGACGCTTACCTGAGGCCCACTCACCTGTGCGGCCTGCTGCAGAAGCCGGCCCAGCCCACCACCGCCTCCTTCTTTGTCGCCTTCCTCCTCTGCCAGGAGGATGAGCACGCGCCCGGCGCGCGCGGCCACGCGCCCCGGCCACCTCCTCCCTGCCTGCCTGCCTCCTCCTCCGCCTAGACGCCCCGGTGACGCCACGCGCCTCCCCGACCCCCTCTCACTTCTCTCTCGCTCTCTGAACCCCCTCCTCCTCCTCTGCTCTCCCTCCCTCTCGTCACCGAACGCACCTGAGAGCGCCGCTCGCCGTAGCCATGACCACCGGCCACCCCTCATCCCGTGGCCATGCCCAGCAGCTCCGCAATCGAGCACCACATCCCCAAGCCGAAGGAAACGAGCCGGAGGGCTTTGCTTCATCGCCATCGCCGTCGTCTTCCACCTCGGGCTCCGACCACCGCCGCCGTCGATTCGCCGTCTCCACCGCCTCCCCGAGCACGCCGACCTTCTCTTCGAACTCACCGTGAGCCCCTGTCCATTTCCCCTCTCTCCCCGTGCCCGTCCGCGCCTTCTAACCACCCTGGCTGTCGGAGCCGACAGTTCCTTGCCGCCGGCGATGACGCAGACGAGGCTAGAGCTACCGTAGCTAACTCCCGAGCATGGCAACGTGCTCAGCACTCTTCCAGGAGCCGGGCGCGCCCACCCGTGCGACCTGCCGTGCCCCCTAGCGCCAACCCCGACCTCGCCGTGCTCCGGCCGCTGCCCCGCTCGCCGCCGTCGCCAAATCCGACCTCCCCAGCACGAACGGGTGCCACGATTCGATGCGCGCACACACCAGCTACACGTAGAGCTCCTCAGTCGCCGTTTTGGACGCCGGAGGAGGAATTCCGACCCCCTTCGCCGTCTCGGGCTTCACCGGCGACGAGCCATGGACCAAGTCCGGTGGGTTTGACCCACTCTGACCATGGCGGGACCCCCCCTGTGTCCATGACAGGTGGGCCCAGCCCTGTTAGCTAATTAGGATTAGCACTAATCAAATTAGTTAAACTAATTACCCCCTGCTGACACTGACAGTGGGCCCCGTGGCTATTAATTTGATTAGTTAGAGTTCATTAACCCTGTTAGTCACCTGAGTCACTGACCAGTGGGCCCCACTGGTCAGGTTTGACCCGGACCAGTCCCTGTTGACCTGCTGACGTCACACTGACGTCAGGCTGACTCAATAATGAATTACTGGAATTATTATAATTCAGGAAATTCCAGAAAATTGTATAAACTTCTAAAATTCATAGAAATTCAACCGTAACTCCAAATTAAATAATTTATATATGAAAAATTATCAGAAAAATTCAAGGAATCCATCTGTTCCATTTTCATGCATGTTAGAACAACTTATAGATGCTGTTTAGCACAAATCATATGAATGGCATTTAAATATCCACATATGGAGTTTGAGTTTGAATCTTGGATTCAAACCAACTTCATTTAAACTGGTTCTAGGTGCATTAGCCCAAAACACATTCATATTGCCATGTCATAGCATGCATCATATTGTGCATTGCATTGATCGTGTTTCTTCTGTGTTTGCCGGTGTTGTTCCCCCTCGGTAGACGCTGTACCGATGATATGATCGTTGACACTAATGAAGACTCAATGTTATCTTCAGAAGTGCCAGGCAAGCAAAACCCCCTTGTTCGTTCCGATAAAATCCCACTCTCTCGCTCCTGCTCTCTTTTACTGCATTAGGACAACAACGACATATTTGTTACTTGCTGCGGTAGCTGAACCCCTTTATCCTTTGCATGACCTGTCATTGCCACAGTAAATAGATGAAACCCACTAGCATGAGTAGGAGTTGTTTGAGCCCTGATGTGCCTACTCATTCATGCTTGTTTGTCATGCCTGCTACTGCTTAGAGTTGAGTCAGGTCTGATTCATCGGGGATGAATCAGAGGCGTGTGAACATGTCCTACTATGTGTGAACTAAGTGTGTGAACACGATTTGGTAAAGGTAGCGGTGAGAGGCCATGTAGGAGTACATGGTGGGTTGTCTCATTGCAGCCGTCCTCAGGAACTGAGTTCTGTGTTTGTGATCCATGAACAGCTACTACCACACATTGGGATCCTTAATTGACTCTCTCGACTTATTAATCAACATGATCTCTGTCCATGAGTTGCAACTAGTTTCTGGTGTTTGTAGGTAGTGTTAGTAGTCTACCAAGTGGCACCCGGTACAGGTGGGCTTGGGACAGACTAGGCACAGTGGCACGGTGTACCAAGTGGCACCCGGATGGTGGGCTTGGGAACCCTGCTCACATCGTTTGGGGCCGTGAGCGACACCCCGGCCGGATCTCCTTGCGGATGGAACCTGAATAGGCGATAAACCTGGATTAGAGACTTGTTCGGTTAGTCAGGTCATGGCCGACTCCCTCGCCCGGCTTCCGCTTGAAGGTTGCCGAGGTACATGACGTGTATAGGGCGATAAGTGGCGGGAGCGTGTGTGAAGAAGTACACCCCTGCAGGGTTATCATTATCTATTCGAATAGCCGGATTCCTCGGATATGGAAACTTTGTCACACCCTAGCTAGTCATGCATCAGAGTGTGTGCATCATGTTTAAAATTCCATTTAATTTGAAATGGGGATTTGTGAAACCCTCAGAATCATTTTTGAAAATGACCCAAATAAAAATTTCTCCAAAAGGGTCCAAGAAAATGCTCATGTTGCTCTCTGAAAATATTGGGCAGAGATAAAAATCAAACCAATATTTTTTAAGAGCTCATAGGTATTTATTTTGGGCATTTGGAATTAATGCATAAATATTTGCATTGGAAATATATTAATTATATATATTAATATATGTCCAAATATTATGCCATTTATAAAGGAGCTCTGAAATAATATATCTAGCCCCTGCAAAAATTGGCATGAGTTAAATAAATGATTTAATATATTATTTAAATCAAAACAAATGTCAGAAATTAGAAAACAGAAAAAAATAAAAGGGAGAAGCTTACCTGGGCTCCTCCCTGTGCGGCCCAGCCAGCTGGCCGGCCCAGCTAGCAGCCGGCCCAGCCCACCTCCCTCCTCTGTCGTCTTCGTCCTCGACAGAGGGAGGGGAGTGTGGCCGGCGCGCGCGCGCGCGCCACCGCGCCACGCCACCTCTCTCCCTGCTTGCCTGCCCTCCCCTCCCCGCTCGATGCCCCGGACGACGCCACGCCTCCCCCCTGCTCTCTCTCACTCGCCCTCGGCTCTTCCCTCCTCTCCCTCGCTCTCTCTCTCACACGGCCGAACACCACCGTTGCCGCCGTTCGCCATAGCAGCCGTC
>NC_041393.1:165161031-165183173 GCF_002162155.2 Triticum dicoccoides
GGCTAGAGTGAAATGATTATGTCGGTAATGAGAGTGGTGTGGTGAACACGGTTTGGTAAAGGTATCGATGAGAGGCCATGTAGGAGTACATGGTGGGTTGTTTCATTGAAGCCGACCTTAAGCACTGAGATCTGTATGTGTGATTTAAGATACAGCTACTACCATGCATTGGGCCCTGAAATATGACCCCGCTCGACTTCTTATTCACCCTAGCTCTCTGTCCAGGAGTTGCAAGTAGTTTCTGGTGTTTGTAGCCTACTGGAGGCCGTGGACAGCGCTGACCGTAGGGGTGGGCTGTGATGCGGTAGGTACGTGGCACGGTGTACCGAATACCCGTTAGGTATCTCGGGAACCCTGTTCACATCGTTCGGGGCCGTATGGGAAACCTCGGCCGGACTCCCTGCGGATGGAACCTGAATAGGCGATAAACCTGGACAAGAGGCTTAAGTGTTTAGGTAGGTCGTGGTCTACACCCACGTCGGCTTTCGCTTGAAGTCTGCCGAGCACATGTCGTGTGCAGACGCTAAGTGGTGGAAACATGTATGAAGGAGTACACCCCTGCAGGGTTAACATGATCTATTCGAATAGCCGCGTCCGCGGTAAAGGACTACTTGGTTGCCTATACAGTTCATAGACAAGTAAATGGAAACTACGAAAAGCCTCAAGATAAGTGTGAGTGCCGAGGATGGCTCTTCCGTAGGAAGACGGAGGTGGATCCTCGGTAGTGTATTGAAGTGGTGAGTAGTGGACTCGTGTGCGCAAAACCATTTCAAGTTGGAGTATCGTAGAATAGCCTAGCCAAGAGTCAAAGCTGGCTTGCTGCAATAACTCCACCAACCCTTCTTGATACTATGCATGTATGTAGGATCTGATGTAAGTCTTGCTGAGTACCCTTGTACTCATGTTGCTATAATCTACATTTTTACAGAAGACGTTGCAACCCGTTCTGATGGGTTCTATATAGACGTTGACATCAACGAGTAGGCTAAAGACCCAGGTGGTGAGCCTGAGCTTGTGAAGGACCACGTAATATAGCTAGGCTTTCCAAGCCTCTTTTATTTTACTAGTTGTCTGTACTCAGACAAGTTACTTTCGCTGCTGGTTTGTATGACTGTATGACTTGTATGTTGGGTCGTGAGACCCGTACCTTTGTGTATGTTATGTATGGCTCCCTGAGCCTTAAATAAAGTACTTGTGTCGTAGAGTCATGTTGTGATGCTTCGTTGTATTTGCACATATCGAGCATATTGTGTGTATGATTGAAATGCTTGGTATGTGTGGGATCTGAATATCTAGTTGTTTATCTTTAGTAGCCTCTCTTACCGGGAAATGTCTCCTAGTGTTACCGCTGAGCCATGGTAGCTTGCTACTGCTCTGGAACAGTTAGGCTGGCCGGCATGTGTCCTTCTTCGTTCCTGTGTCTGTCCCTTCGGGGAAATGTCACGCATTGAGTACCGGAGTCCTGCTAGCCCGCTACAGCCCGGTTTACCGGAGTCCTGCTAGCCCAGTGCTACAGCCCGGACCCACTTGCTGTTGACCGACACGTTCGAAGCTGGGTCATGGATGCCTGTCCCTGTAAGTCTGTGCCACTTTGGGTTTACGACTAGTCATGTCAGCCCGGGCTCCTTATCATATGGATGCTAGTGACACTATCATATACGTGAGCCAAAAGGCGCAAACGGTCCCGGGCAAAGGTAAGGCGACACCCGTGGGGATACCGTGCGTGAGGCCGCAAAGTGATATGAGGTGTTACCGGCTAGATCGATGTGACATCGAGTCGGGGTCCTGACAGCGTTGGTATCAGAGCCGGACTGCCTGTAGGTTCTCCAAGCCAAACTGGTCGATGTTGAGTCTAGAAATTCTTTAGTTATATGTAGGGGAATTGTTTGTGGGTTGGAACGTAAGGCTCTTTTTACTCCTTTATCTTATGACATTCTGATCTGAGTCAGTCCATTCTTCCACCGGGGGTTAAGGAATTAGGATCTATTCTCTCTATCAGGATCACGTGTTACTAATCAGTAGTACCTTATAAGTTTGATGGATACAAGCCTAGTTCAGTTCTACTACCACATTATGTTGTTAGAATGGATTCATAACTTTGATATGATGATGTTGAGTGTGTACGAAATCCTTTGTCAAATGTCTCAAATCCTTCTTGAGCATTTACAGCTGTTATGCTGCCGAAATTTTGCTAGAAATTCTAATGCCTTTGCATTATGATTGTGCTTTCAGATGGCCACTCGCGACCTCAATCAAGTGGTTCGCCTGACTCGATGCCTAGATGTACCCGGCCATACTGCCAAGTTGGTCAGGGTAATGACTGAGGCTGGATACCGCTGGTATCCTGAGTACACGGTCGAAGAGCAATTCCGAGACTTTAATCAAAGCCAGTATCTCTGCACTGTCAGGATATTTCCATCTTATCCTGGATCCACCGAGCCTCTTCACTGCTCCTATGGACTCGGGGTTACTATTGAGATGGCTGTGCAGGACGCCGCCTACTCTATGATGACCATTATGCGAGTCAGATCTGGTCTATTTCGGGACTCTGATTTCCGGTATATGCCAGGATCACTTCCGGGAGCACAAGGGTATCTCCAGGCTATCTATGCTGACCCCACTTAGGAGGATTCACGGACTCGCACCACTGCTGAGATGCTCGAGGATAAGGACCGTGAAAATCGGGCCTTAAGGTTAGAGCTCTTCAATACCCGTGCTGACCACTGGGCCACCTTGACTCGGTTCGCACCGGCGGTGCAAGCTGGATATTCGGATATGCGCGATCTCTATCCTGTGAGATCTGCTCTGTCGGACATGATGGTTTGGCGTGATGTAGGAGGCATCACCCCACCTCGCGGTCCCCGCAGGCCACCGTCTGTTGGTCCAAGGCCTCATCCTAGCCCCTATGGTCCACAAGCTCCGCGAGATCGTCTGTTTCCGGATGATCATGTTGAGCTTCCAGGCTATGGAGGCGACTTCTACGAGGACTACTACGGATCGGTCTGAGTTAGCGATAGTATCACTAGTTCGCACTAGCTGTGTCGTCTATCGTCCCGCGTGACTCGTGGGATATGACCTAGTTTGTACTCTTTCCGGAGGTGTAGAAAAATAATGTATAGGAGCTTGGAATGCCTCCGATGAGATGTAATCCTCTTTCACCGTAATAGTACTTTGTTTGGTCTTGTACTAAACCCTGTATGGTGTGTATGACGATGGAATAAAGAAGCAGTTTCTGTATTTACCATGTCATACGGATGATCATCTTGCATTCTGAATTATTCCTTACATCTTATGTCCTATGTCGGAATTTTATCATCCTGACTAAATCATTGTCTTGTTTACCTAGGATGGTCAACACGCGCGCTAACCCTGCTTCTCAAGAGCAGGCCGAAGGCAGTGAAGCCAGGGATGCAAATCTGCCTCATCCTCCTTCACTAGCCGAGGTTATGATGGAAGCTGAGAGAAACAAGCGGGAGACCAACCGTTTGTTGGAGCGTATTGAACAGAACACAGCACACCATCAGAGGACTAACGTGGTGTCACTCAGTGATTTTATCAAATTACATCCACCCACGTTCCACCACTCCGTCGAGCCTCTCGACGCTGATGACTGGCTTCGCAGTATCTCTCACAAACTGCGTTCCGCGCTGGTAGCGGAGGCTGACAAGGTCACCTTTGCTGCATATCATCTTGAAGGCCCCGCCAGTCTATGGTGGGAGAATTATGGAGCTATGCGCCCAGCGGGCCATGTCACTACTTGGGCTGAATTCAGCCAGGCTTTCCGTGAACATCACATTCCGGAGGGTCTCATGGACCGTAGACGTGAAGAATTTTGCAGTTTCACCCAAGGCCGACTTTCTGTGGATGTTTACAGCAGGGAGTTTGGTAATCTCGCACGATATGAAACTGAGGAAGTGTCTACTGATGCCAAGAAGCAAGCAAGGTTCCGTAAGGGGCTTAGTCCTGAGCTTCGCCGCGACCTCCGTCTGCATGAGTGCACATCTTTTCAGAAACTTGTCAACAAAGCCATCAGTGCTGAAACTGGTCAGACTGACTATGACGCAACACGCAAGCACGGCCGTGATATGGGTTCCTCATCCGGTGCTGGTCCTCAGAAGCGCCGCGTGTGGGTACCCAACACCGCCCTGCCACCTAGGTTCACACCGAGGCCATCTTTCCAGGCGCCTCGCCCTGTTCAACAGTCTGCACCGGCCAAGCCCTATGGGGGTCCAACCAACAATGCTCCTCCACGTACCAGTTCCGTGACTTGTTTCAAGTGTGGGGAATCTGGTCACTATATGCGTGAGTGTCCCCAGACCAACCCCAATCAATCTGCTAAAGCTATTGGCCGTGGCAAGCCGACAGGAAAAATATTCCACGCCAAGCCGGTCACCGCTTCACGTGGCCATGTTAACTGTATCTCTGCCGAAGAAGCTCAAGAGGATCCCAACGTCGTTCTCGGTACGCTTCTTGTTAATTGCCACCCGGCATCTGTTCTTTTCGATACAGGAGCCTCTCATTCTTTTATATCTGAAAACTATGCTCGCTTGCATAACGTCGCATTCGGTGATATGCCAACCTCTATGGTAATTCAAACTCCGGGATCCAAATGGCAAACTTCTAGAGTAAGCCATGGAAATGAAATCCAAGTCGACAGACTTGTTTTTCTCGCATCTTTGATAGCCCTTAAATCTTCAGATATTAATATCATTTTGGGTATGGACTGGATGTCAGCTCATCAAGCCAAAATTGATTGCTTCTCTAGGACTGTTCAACTCACTCATCCTTCGGGGAAGATAGTCAATGTCTTAACCCGAATAGCCAAGCGACAATTATATTCTCTTAACGCTAGCCCTTTGCCAGACCTTGAGGACATTCCGGTAGTCCGTGACTTCCCGGATGTCTTTCCAGAGGAATTGCCAGGCGTTCCACCTGACAGGGATGTTGAGTTTGTAATAGACCTCATTCCAGGAACCGTTCCGATTGCTAGAAGACCCTATAAGATGGCACCCCTAGAACTAGCCGAGCTTAAGAAACAACTCGATGAGTCCTTGAAAAAGGGTTTCATCCGACCTAGCTCATCTCCGTGGGCTTGCCCCGTCCTCTTCGTCGAGAAGAAGGATGGTATGGACCGGATGGTTGTAGATTACCGACCTGTCAATTTGGTCACAATCAAGAACAAATATCCACTTTCCAGGATCAACGACCTGTACGATCAGCTCGCTGGATCCTCAGTCTTCTCCAAGATGGATTTGAGGTTGGGCTACCATCAAATAAAAATCAGAAACGGGGACATCCCTAAAACGGCCTTTGTTACTCGTTATGGCCAATACGAGTACACCGTCATGTCCTTCGGTTTAACCAACGCTCCAGCCACCTTTTCTCGGTTAATGAACTCAATCTTCATGGAGTATTTGGATAAATTCGTCGTAGTTTATCTCGATGATATACTCATCTACTCCAAGAACGAGGAAGAACATGCCGAACATTTAAGGCTAGTGTTGAAGAAACTTCGAGAGCATCGCCTTTATGCCAAATTTTCGAAATGTGAATTCTGGTTATCAGAAGTGACCTATCTGAGTCATGTAATATCTGGTAAAGGTATTGCTGTTAACCCTGAGCGAGTTCAAGCCGTCCTTAATTGGACTCCACCTGAATCGGTCAAGCAAGTTCGGAGTTTTCTAGGCTTAGCGAGCTATTGTCGTCGCTTTGTCGAGAACTTCTCCAAGGTTGCCAAACCTCTAACCGAACTCCTCAAGAAAGATAAGAAGTTCGAATGGACTCCAGAATGTGAGCACAGCTTTCAGGAACTGAAAAGACGCCTGACTTCTGCTCCCGTACTGGTACCGCCAGACTTCTCCAAGGACTTTGTTATCTACTGCGACGCCTCGCGACAAGGACTAGGTTGCATTCTCATGCAAGATCGACACGTAATTGCTTACGCTTCACGGCAATTGCACCCACATGAGGAGAATTATCCTACTCATGATCTAGAGCTTGCAGCCGTAGTCTATGCACTTAAGACCTGGCGACATTACCTCCTCGGTAATCGTTGCGAAATATTCACTGATCACCAAAGTTTGAAGTACATCTTCACCCAACCGGATTTGAATCTCAGGCAAAGACGTTGGGTCGAGTTGATCACAGATTTCGACTTAGGAATAACCTACACCCCAGGGAAAGCCAACGTCATGGCTGATGCGCTAAGTCGTAAATCTTATTGTAACAACCTGATGTTACAACAAAGTCAACCGCTTCTCCATGAGGAATTTCGGAAGCTTAACCTTCACATTGTACCTCAAGGTTTTCTTTCCACCTTGGTAGCAAAACCTACTCTTTCGGATCAAATCATTGCTGCCCAAAAGCGAGATAAGGGAATATCTAAAATCAAGGAGAACATTGCTAGCGGAGGTGCTAGTTGTTTCTCCACAAATGATCATGGTGTTGTGTACTTTGAGAACCGTCTAGTGGTTCCCAAGAACCAGCATCTACGGCAGTTGATCCTTAAGGAAGCTCATGAATCTCCTCTCACCATTCATCCCGGTAGTACTAAGATGTATCAGGACCTACGCCAGAGGTTCTGGTGGACTAGGATGAAGAGAGAAATTGCTCAGTTTATTGCTAATTGCGACGTCTGTCGTCGTGTAAAAGCAGAGCATCAACGGCCTGCTGGCACCCTTCAACCCTTAGCTATACCTGAATGGAAATGGGATAAAATTGGTATGGATTTCATTACCGGTTTTCCCAGGACCAAGAGAGGGAATAATGCTATTTTCGTCGTGGTCGATCGTCTTTCCAAAGTAGCCCATTTCTTACCTGTTCGTGAGAGTATAACCGCTAGTCAGCTGGCAGACTTATACATCTCCCGTATAGTGTCCCTCCATGGTGTTCCTTCGGAAATTAACTCGGATCGAGGAAGTCTTTTCACCTCTCGATTTTGGGAAAGTTTCCAAAATGCTATGGGAACCCGTCTCTCCTTTAGCACCGCTTTCCACCCTCAGTCGAGTGGTCAAGTGGAACGCGTCAACCAGATTCTAGAAGACATGCTTCGAGCCTCTGTTATCTCATTCGGAATGGACTGGGAGAAGTGCCTTCCATTTGCCGAATTCGCTTACAACAACAGCTATCAATCTAGCTTGGGTAAAGCCCCTTTTGAAGTTCTCTATGGACGACGGTGTCGAACACCCCTTAACTGGTCAGAGACCGGGGAAAGACAATTCTTTGGCCCGGATATGATTCAGGAAGCAGAAGAACAAGTTCGTATCGTTCGTGAAAAATTGAAAATAGCCCAATCCCGTCAAAAGAGTCAATATGACCGAAAGCATAAGGCTATGACTTTCGAGGTTGACGAGAAGGCTTATCTTCGGGTCACCCCTCTGAAGGGAACACATCGTTTCGGTATCAAAGGCAAATTGGCTCCTCGTTACATTGGACCTTTTCGCATTCTCGCCAAACTACCTCCGCACCTCTCCAGAGTCCACGATGTCTTCCACGTTTCTCAACTCAGGCATTGCTTCTCGGATCCTATCCGTGAAGTGGACCACGAAACGCTTGATCTCCAAGATAATCTTACATATCGAGAGTACCCCGTTCGTATCCTCGATCAGGCCGAACGTATCACCCGACGTCAGAACATCAAGTTCCTCAAAGTACAATGGTCGCACCATTCTAAGGATGAAGCAACTTGGGAAAGGGAGGATCGTCTTCGACTCGAGTACCCCGCCTTCTTCCCGGAGGAACCCAAATCTCGGGACGAGATTCTTTTGAGTGGGGGTGAGTTGTCACACCCTAGCTAGTCATGCATCAGAGTGTGTGCATCATGTTTAAAATTCCATTTAATTTGAAATGGGGATTTGTGAAACCCTCAGAATCATTTTTGAAAATGACCCAAACAAAAATTTCTCCAAAAGGGTCCAAGAAAATGCTCATGTTGCTCTCTGAAAATATTGGGCAGAGATAAAAATCAAACCAATATTTTTTAAGAGCTCATAGGTATTTATTTTGGGCATTTGGAATTAATGCATAAATATTTGCATTGGAAATATGTTAATTATATATATTAATATATGTCCAAATATTATGCCATTTATAAAGGAGCTCTGAAATAATATATCTAGCCCCTGCAAAAATTGGCATGAGTTAAATAAATGATTTAATATATTATTTAAATCAAAACAAATGTCAGAAATTAGAAAACAGAAAAAAATAAAAGGGAGAAGCTTACCTGGGCTCCTCCCTGTGCGGCCCAGCCAGCTGGCCGGCCCAGCCAGCAGCCGGCCCAGCCCACCTCCCTCCTCTGTCGTCTTCGTCCTTGACAGAGGGAGGGGAGTATGGCCGGCGCGCGCGCGCGCCACCGCGCCACGCCACCTCTCTCCCTGCTTGCCTGCCCTCCCCTCCTCGCTCGATGCCCCGGACGATGCCACGCCTCCCCCCTGCTATCTCTCACTTGCCCTCGGCTCTTCCCTCCTCTCCCTCGCTCTCTCTCTCACACGGCCGAACACCACTGTTGCCGCCGTTCGCCATAGCAGCCGTCTCCGGCCACCCCTCGCTCCCCCGACTAGCTCAGAAGCTCCGCCACAACCCCCTCTTCCTCCCCACCGCTCCACGGGCCTCCGGAATCCCTGCATCGCCGCCACGTCGCCGTTCCCCTCTTCGGGCTCCGACCATCATCGACGTCGAATTCGCCGTCTCCAGCGCGTCTCCGAGCCCGCTTCGACGCCCACTGCAACCTCGGTGAGCCCCCGAGTCGTTTCCCCCTTCTCCCCTGGTCTCTTTCGACCTCTAGGCCTTAGCCCCACCTTGGTCGAGAGCTCCACGCCGCTGGCGATGTCGCCGTTGTGGCCACGGTCACCGTAGCGCCCAACCGAGCACACTATCGCGCTCCACGCCTCACTAGGAGCACGCAGCACGCACCAACGCCTCCCCAAACACCCTGCAACGCCGACTCCGACCGCACCCGAACTCCGGCCACCGCTCACGAGCTCGCCGTTGACGGTACCGGCCACCCCAGGCTCGGCCACCACCACCGTTCGACGCGCGGGAGCAAGAGCTCTCCAACGAGCCCAAGAACGGCCTCGCCCGTGCCCTGTAGCGCGATCCCGCATCGCGCCGCCGTCTCGGGCCTCGCCGGCGTCACGTCGCCGGTGGGTTTGACCCACTTTGACCACGGCAGGACCCCCCTGAGTCCCTGACAGGTGGGCCCAGCCCTGTAGCTAATTAGGATTAGCGCTAACCACTGTTAGTTAACCCCCCGACACTGACCAGTGGGCCCCAGCGCCACTAATCCCTAATTAGGATTAATTTAACCCTGTTAAACCCCCCCCCTGTCACTGACGTGTGGCCCCCACACGTCAGGTTTGACCCCAGCCAGCCGCAGTTGACTACTGACGTCATGCTGATGTCATGCTGGCGCAATAATTATAATTTCTGGATTTAGTTTAAATCAGGAAATTCCAGAATATTATTTAAACTTCAAAAATTCATAACTTTTATTCTGTAACTCCAAATTGGACAAATTATATATGAAAAATGATCAGAAAAATCCAATCTATCCATCTGTACTATTTTCATGCATGATCAAACAAGTTAAATTAATGTTTCAAGCAGAACAAGGAAAAGCACTTTAAGAGGCCATGTTTGAGTTTGAAATTTGAATCTATGATTCAAATTTGTTCAAACCCTTCTGGTTTTAGTTGCATTAGCCCAACACACTCATATTGCTATGTTTCATGCATGCATCATGTTGTTGCACATTGTTTGGTGATGGTTGTGTATCGGTGTCCTTTGCGACAGGTTCTGCCTCCGAGGAGTACCGTGATTACCCTAACGAAGAACCGTATCAGTGCATCGAACCATCAGGCAAGCAACCAACCATTTGATCATATCGATACAATCCCATGTTCTCGCTTCTGCTCTCTTTTACTGCATTAAGACAACGCGTTTCAAACTGCTGTGTGCTACGGTAGTTGAACCCATTTCCTCTGCATGACCTGTCATTGCCACAGTAACTAGATGAAACCCACTAGCATGTGTAGGAGTTGATTGAGCCATATGTATGTGTTGTTCCTACCTTGCTATGCCTGCTATGCTTAGAGTCGTGTCAGGTCTGGTTCATCTGGGTGATGGCTAGAGTGAAATGATTATGTCGGTAATGAGAGTGGTGTGGTGAACACGGTTTGGTAAAGGTATCGATGAGAGGCCATGTAGGAGTACATGGTGGGTTGTTTCATTGAAGACGACCTTAAGCACTGAGATCTGTATGTGTGATTTAAGATACAGCTACTACCATGCATTGGGCCCTGAAATATGACCCCAGTCGACTTCTTATTCACCCTAGCTCTCTGTCCAGGAGTTGCAAGTAGTTTCTGGTGTTTGTAGCCTACTGGAGGCCGTGGACAGCGCTGACCGTAGAGGTGGGCTGTGATGCGGTAGGTACGTGGCACGGTGTACCGAATACCCGTTAGGTATCTCGGGAACCCTGTTCACATCGTTCAGGGCCGTATGGGAAACCTCGGCCGGACTCCCTGCGGATGGAACCTGAATAGGCGATAAACCTGGACTAGAGGCTTAAGTGTTTAGGTAGGTCGTGGTCTACACCCACGTCGGCTTTCGCTTGAAGTCTGCCGAGCACATGTCGTGTGCAGACGCTAAGTGGTGGAAACATGTATGAAGGAGTACACCCCTGCAGGGTTAACATGATCTATTCGAATAGCCGCGTCCGCGGTAAAGGACTACTTGGTTGCCTATACAGTTCATAGACAAGTAAATGGAAACTACTAAAAGCCTCAAGATAAGTGTGAGTGCCGAGGATGGCTCTTCCGTAGGAAGACGGAGGTGGATCCTCGGTAGTGTATTGAAGTGGTGAGTAGTGGACTCGTGTGCGCAAAACCATTTCAAGTTGGAGTATCGTAGAATAGCCTAGCCAAGAGTCAAAGATGGCTTGCTGCAATAACTCCACCAACCCTTCTTGATACTATGCATGTATGTAGGATCTGATGTAAGTCTTGCTGAGTACCCTTGTACTCATGTTGCTATAATCTACATTTTTACAGAAGACGTTGCAACCCCTTCTGATGGGTTCTATATAGACGTTGACATCAACGAGTAGGCTAAAGACCCAGGTGGTGACCCTGAGCTTGTGAAGGACCACGTAATATAGCTAGGCTTTCCAAGCCTCTTTTATTTTACTAGTTGTCTGTACTCAGATAAGTTACTTCCGCTGCTAGTTTGTATGACTGTATGACTTGTATGTTGGGTCGTGAGACCCGTACCTTTGTGTATGTTATGTATGGCTCCCTGAGCCTTAAATAAAGTACTTGTGTCGTAGAGTCATGTTGTGATGCTTCGTTGTATTTGCACATATCGAGCATATTGTGTGTATGATTGAAATGCTTGGTATGTGTGGGATCTGACTATCTAGTTGTTTATCTTTAGTAGCCTCTCTTACCGGGAAATGTCTCCTAGTGTTACCGCTGAGCCATGGTAGCTTGCTACTGCTCTGGAACAGTTAGGCTGGCCGACATGTGTCCTTCTTCGTTCCTGTGTCTGTCCCTTCGGGGAAATGTCACGCATTGAGTACCGGAGTCCTGCTAGCCCGCTACAGCCCGGTTTACCGGAGTCCTGCTAGCCCAGTGCTATAGCCCGGACCCACTTGCTGTTGACCGACACGTTCGAAGCTGGGTCATGGATGCCTGTCCCTGTAAGTCTGTGCCACTTTGGGTTTACGACTAGTCATGTCAGCCCGGGCTCCTTATCATATGGATGCTAGCGACACTATCATATACGTGAGCCAAAAGGCGCAAACGGTCCCGGGCAAAGGTAAGGCGACACCCGTGGGGATACCGTGCGTGAGGCCGCAAAGTGATATGAGGTGTTACCGGCTAGATCGATGTGACATCGAGTCGGGGTCCTGACAAACTTGGACCCCTTGCATAGTTCATAGACAAGTGGAAGTGGATACTCTAAAATACGCAAGATAAGCGTGAGTTCTATGGATGGCGTTCTCGTAGGGAGACAGGAGCGGATCCATAGTGGTGTATTGATATGGTGAATATGTGGACTCGTGTGCGCCACCTCAAAAGAGTTACTTGCAGTCATAGTTTAGGTTAGCCACCGAGTCAAAGCTGGCTTGCTGCAGTTAAACTCCACCACCCCCCTTTGTTGATAATGATGCATATGTAGATAGATCTGATGTAAGTCTTGTTGGGTACATTTGTACTCACGTTTGCCTATTTTATGTTTTTGCAGAGAGACTTCAGTCTCACTAGTAGTTCCACGTGGACTTCGACGTTTAGCTTGTTACCTCAGCTACAATCTTGTGCCCTCGGCAGGATCTGGTAGATAGTCAGGCTTCTCAGCCTTTTCCATTTCTAGATGTCTGTACTCAGACATGTTAAGCTTCCGCTTGTCCTTTGACTTGTATGCTCTGATTGTTGGGTCATGAGACCCATGTTTGTAATATCTCACTCCTCGGAGCCTATTGAATAAACTATTTGAGTCGGGGTCCTGACAGAATGTCCTCATGACACCACCTGTGAAGAATAGGAACTCCAGATCAAATTCTTCATATGGACCAAATTCTTCATATGGATCCAAGTCCTCATACGGACCAAATTCCTCACGTGGATCAAATTCCTCAAAAAGATCAAAGTCCTCATATGATTATCATCGTGCTAACCCCTCTGTTTCGCAGGGAAAAGCTAAGGGCTATGAATATGAGCATTATTCTTCTAATCATTATGTTCATAAGTCCTCGAAGAATTTCTCTGCTTATTCATATGCTTATCCTAACCCCTCTTATGTGAAACAAAGTGGACTGGCTTCGATGCCACCTTTCTCATATGGTGCTCGCAGAGTGATGAATTCTTTGCCACCCCTTCAGATGTGAGTGGTGAAGAAAAAGAACTAATCTCTTATGCAGGGTCAGGTCTCTAGACTTGCTCAAAACGTCTGAAGAATTTGCTGGAGACCTGAATATTGCCTGAAAGGACGCAGGCTAATCATGAAGAAATGAACTTTCATTTCTCACGTCCTCATACTGTTCTATCTCCTCTATTGCTTGATGAAACTGATCTGATGATATTGACATCATATTCTTCACTGATGAAGTATATGAGTTCGTAAGTTGCACTCATTCATTTGCAGGATAATCAACCCAAAGCCAATGAGTGGGTCCTTGATAGTGGATGTACGAATCACATGACTGGTGACAAGACTCTATTGATGGACGCTCTTTTACCACCATTGCATCAGAAGCATATCATCTTCGCGAACAAAGGCAAAAGTCAGGTATTGGGTCTAGGTAAGGTTGCGATCTCAAAGGATCGACACATGGACAAAGTCATGCTTGTCGAGTCCTTAGGATACAACCTTATGTCTGTCTCAATGCTTTGTGATCTCGATATGGTTGTTGTTTTTGGCAAGTATTGTTGTGTTGTGATCATGGAAGCTGACAATTCTAAAGTCTTCGAAGGCTTTAGGAGAGGAGACTTGTACATTTTTGATTTCTCTACAGGACCACAACCAGCAGTATGCCTACTTGCAAAAGCTTCAGAAGGCTGGCTATGGCATCGATGACTTGGTCATGCTGGCATGAGGAATTTGCACACGCTTGTGAAGAAGAAGCATGTCATTGGCATTGAGAATGTCAAATTCCTCAAGGATCACTTATTCGGAGCCTATGAAGCTGGAAAGATGACAAAGGCCAAGCATCCAGCGAAGACTATCATGACTACCACTCGACCATTTGAATTGCTTCACATGGATCTCTTTGGTCCTAATCATTATTCTGCTGTTACAAATGATGCATCTCTATATGGCTTTATTATTGTTAATGATTATTCTCATTACACATGGGTGCATATTGTCACTTACAAACATGAGGTGCAGGAAGTCTTCAAACAATTTTCCTCGAGGGCTTCAACCAACTTTGGTGTGAAGATCAAGCACATTAGAAGTGACAATGGGACCAAGTTCAAGAATTCTGGTCTTGATGACTATCTTAATGAACTTCGTATTACTCATGAGTTATCTGCTCCCTATACTCATTAGCAGAATGGCGTCGTGGAGCGCAAGAACAGAACTCTTGTTGAGATGGCTTGCACTATGCTTGATGAATACAAGACGCTTCGTCGGTTCTGGATTGAGGCAATTGATACTGCGTGCCACATCATCAACAGAGTATATCTTCACAAATTCTTCAAGAAGACTACTTATGAACTCCTCACTGACAAGAAACCCAATTTGAGTTACTTCAAAGTCTTCGGTGCTAAATGTTGGATTAGAGATCCTCATTACAATTCTAAATTTGCACCGAAAGCACATGAGGGTTTTATGCTTGGTTACGGAAAGGACTCACACACCTACAAAGTCTTCAACAACGTTCTCCAGAAGGTTGTTGAAACTGTAGATGTGCGGTTCGATGAAACTAATGGCTCACAAAGAGAGCACCTACCTTCTGTGTTAGATGAACCGGCACCTGAGGAATCTATCAAGTTCAAGGCTACTGAGGATGTCATTCCTACTAAAGAATCTGCTGAAGAATTCATTCCAGAATGTGAAGAACGCCAAGCTGGAGCACCTGGAGAAAATGGTGCTGAGGAAAATGGTCCTGAAGAAAATGCAGATCAAATTCCTCGACGACAACCCGCTCATCCTCGCGTTGCAAATGAAGTGCAAATTGAGAGAATCATCGATGACATTGAAGCACCAGGTCCTCTCACACGCTCAAAAGCTTCACATTTGTCTAACTTTTGTGGGCACTTTGCTTTTGTCTCTATCACAAAGCCCACTAAGGTAGATGAAGCATTTCTGGAGCCTGAGTGGATTCAAGCTATGCAAGAAGAATTACATCAGTTCGAGCTCAACAACGTCTGGGAACTGGTCAATCATCCAGATCCTCGCAAGCACAACATCATTGGCACTAAGTGGATCTACCGCAACAAGCAAGATGAAAATGGCCTTGTGGTGAGGAATATGGCACGGCTTGTAGCTCAAGGCTACACACAGGTTGAAGGAATTGATTTCGATGAAACTTTTGCACCTATTGCTAGACTTGAGGTTTTCGCATATTACTTGCTCATGCTAACCATCATGATATCACTTTATATCAAATGGATGTGAAAAGTGCATTCCTCAATGGTAAGCTTGAGGAAGAAGTATATGTTGCTCAACCCCCAGGTTTTGAAGATCCAAAGCATCCCGACAAAGTCTTCAAACTCAATAAGGCCCTGTATGGCCTCAAGCAGGCCCCTCGGGCGTGGTATGATACTTTGAAGGAATTCCTCACGAAGAAAGGCTTCAAACCCGGTTCACTCGACCCAACTCTTTTCACTAAATCTTATGATGGTGAATTGTTTGTGTGCCAAATTTATGTTGATGATATCATTTTTGGCTGTACTGACCGACGTTACAGTGATGAATTTGCCTATATGATGAGTGAAGAATATCAAATGTCTATGATGGGAGAATTGAAATTCTTTTTAAGTCTTCAAATTCGTCAATAGCGCAATGGCATATGCATATCTCCGGAGAAATACCTCAAAGATGTATTGAGGAAATTCAGCATGCAAGATTGCAAAGGGGTCAAAATTCCAATGCCCACACATGGCCATCTATGCACTGATGAAAATGGTAAAGACTTCGATCAAAAGGTATACCGCTCCATGATTGGCTCTTTATTGTACCTATGTGCATCTAGGCCGGATATTATGCTTAGTTTTTGCATGTGTGCCTGATTTCAAGCTACACCGAAGGAATCACACCATAAGGCTCTGAAGCATATTCTTCGATATCTAGCTCACACACTGATACGTCTCCAATGTATCTATAATTTTTGATTGCTCCATGCTACTTTATCTACTGTTTTAGGCAATATTGGGCTTTATTATCCAATTTTATATTATTTTTGGGACTAACCTATTAACCGGAGGCCCAGCCCAGATTTGCTGTCTTATGCCTATTTCAGTGTTTCGAGGAAAAGGAATATCAGACGGAGTCAAAACGGAACGAAATCAACTGGAGAAGTTATTTTTGGAAGGAAAGCCGCCGGATAGACTTGGACTCTACGTCAGGAGATACGGGAAGTGCTGACGAGGGTGGGGGGCGTGCCCACCCCCCTAGGGCACGCCCCCTGCCTCGTGGGGCCCCCGTAGCTCCACCGACGTACTCCCTGCACCCATATATACCCACATATCCAAAAGCTTCCAGAACAGAAGATAGATCGGGAGTTCCGCCGCTGCAAGCCTCTGTAGCCACCAAAAACCTCTTGGGAGCCCTTCCCGGCCGAAGGGGGGATCCCATCACCGGTGGCCATCTTCATCATCCCAGCGCTATCCATGACGAGGAGGGAGTAGTTCACCCTCACGGCTGAGGGTATGTACCAGTAGCTATGTGTTTGATCTCTCTCTCTCTCGTGTTCTCTCTCGTGTTCCCTCTAGGGCACGATCTTGATGTATCCCGAGCTTTGCTATTGTAGTTGGATCTTATCATGTTTCTCCCCCTCTATTCTCTTGTGATGAATTGAGTTTCCCCTTTGAAGTTATCTTATCAGATTGAGTCTTTATGAGAACACTTGATGTATGTCTTGCCGTGATTATCTATGGTGACAATGGGATATCATGTGTTGATGTATGTTTTGGTGATCAACTTACGGGTTTCGTGACATTGGGAACCTATGCATAGGGGTTGGCACACGTTCTTGACTCTCCGATAGAAACTTTGGGGCACTCTTTGAAGTACTTTGTGTTGGTTGGATGAATCTGAGATTGTGTGATGCATATTGTATAATCATGCCCACGGATACTTGAGGTGACAATGGAGTATCTAGGTGACATTAGGGTTTTGGTTGATTTGTGTCTTAAGGTGTTATTCTAGTACGAACTCTTTTATAGATTCATCTAAAAGAATAACCTTGAGGTGGTTTCGTACCCTACCATAATCTCTACATTTGTTCTCCGCTATTAGTGGCTTTGGAGTGACTCTTTGTTGCATGTTGAGGGCTTGTTATATTATCTATCTATGTTATTATTGTTGAGAGAACTTGCACTAGTGAAAGTATGAACCCTAGGCCTTGTTTCCTATCATTGCAATACCGTTTACGCTCACTTTTATCATTAGTTACCTTGCTGTTTTTATATTTTCAGATTACAAAAACCTTTATCTACCATCCATATTGCACTTGTATCACCATCTCTTTGCCGAACTAGTGCACCTATACAATTTACCATTGTATTGGGTGTGTTGGGGACACAAGAGAATCTTTGTTATTTGGTTGCCAGGTTGTTTGAGAGAGACCATCTTCATCCTACGCCTCCTACGGATTGATAAACCTTAGGTCATCCACTTGAGGGAAATTTGCTACTGTCCTACAAACCTGTGCACTTGCAGGCCCAACAACGTCTACAAGAAGAAGGTTGTGTAATAGACATCAAGCTCTTTTCTGGCACTGTTGCCGGGGAGGTTAGCGCTTGAAGGTATATCTTTCGATCTTGAAATCTAATCTTTTTGTTTCTTGTTTTGTCACTAGTTTAGTTTATAAAAGAAAACTACAAAAAAATGGAATTAAGGATGCCTCATATGCTTCATGTTTTTAATGTCTTTCGTGAAAATGATGGGAAGGAAAATTGTGCCCAAGTACTAGAAGAAGAATTACATAGAATGCTTGGCATAAAATATGTGAATGATGAGCATGATTGCAATGTTGTTAGTATGATTTCCTTGAATATCCATGATGCTAATGATATGCAAAGCCACGAGCTTGGGGAAGTTATGTTTGATGAAGATGGTATTTTTTGTCCCCCAAGCTTAGATGAGCAAATTTACTATGATAAAAGCATGCCTCCTATCTATGATGATTATTGTGATGATACGTATGCTTTAAAGAATAATGATAACCATGAAACTTGTCATCTTGATCCTAATTTTAAATCATATGATAGTTATTTTGTTGAGTTTGCTCCCACTACTATTCATGAGAACAATTTTGCTTATGAGGAGAGTAGTAAATTTTCTATGCTAGTAGATCATGAAAAGAATGCTTTAGGTGCTGGTTACATTGTCGAATTCATTCATGATGCTACTGAAAATTATTACGAGGAAGGAACATATGCTTGTAGGAATTGCAATAATATCAAGTTTCCTCTCTATGTGCTTCAAGTTTTGAAGTTATGCTTGTTTTACCTTCCTATGCTAGTTGATTATCGTTCCCACAAGTTATTTGCTAAAAAAATCCCTATGCATAGGAAGTGGGTTAGACTTAAATGTGTTAGTTATATGCTTCATGATGCTCCCATTACGTTTCAATTCTTATCTTTTATGTGAGCATCATTGTCATCATCATGCCTAGCTAGAAAGGCATTAAAGAAAAGTGCTTGTTGGGAGACAACCCAATACTTATCCGTACTGTTTTTGTGTGTTCACATGATTATGCTACTGTAGTAATCATGTTTTATAGCTTTTGTTTCAATAAAGTGCCAAGTAAGACCTTTAGGATGGCTTACGGTGATAGTTGTGTTGATCCTGCTGAAAATCAGAAACTTTTGCACCCAGTAAATTAGTTTTGTTAATTCACAGAAGCATGATTCTGATCTAATTATTTTTGATCTGGATTGGTACACGCATTTCCTAGGACTTCCTAATTTTGTAGGATGTTTGGAGTTCCAGAAGTATACGTTTGGTACAGATTACTACAGACTGTTCTGTTTTTGACAGATTCTGTTTTCTATGTGTTGTTTGCTTATTTTTATCAATCTATGAGTAGTATCAGAGGGTATGAACCATAGATAAGTTGGAGTACAGTAGATATTACACCAATATGAATTTAGAATGAGTTCATTACAGTACCTAAGTGGTGGTTTTATTTTCTTATACTAACGGAGCTTACGAGTTTTCTGTTGAGTTTTGTGTTGTGGAGTTTTCAAGTTTTGGGTAAGGATTCGATGGACTATGGAATAAGGAGTGGAAAGAGCCTAAGCTTGGGGATTCCCATGGCACCTCAAGGTAATATTCAAGGACAACCAAGAGCCTAAGCTTGGGGATGCCCCGGAAGGCATCCCCTCTTTCGTCTTCGTTCATTGGTAACTTTACTTGGAGCTATATTTTTATTCACCACATGATATGTGTTTTGCTTGGAGCATCATTTTCTTTTGTTAGTTCTAGCTCGCTGTTATTTAGAATAATGTTTTGCATATTTAGTTTCAATAAAGAAGTCAAGGATAGCCTTTGCCATGCTTATTTTGCTAGTATACATGTTGCTGTTTGAAAAACAGAAAGTTTACCGCTGTTGCAAAAATTCCCTAGAAAGGTCAGAGAGTGGTATAATGTTGAATCTTTTTGCATATTGAGCTCTGATAAATTTATTACAGTGGGAATTTTAGTTCATAATTTTTGGGGTTAGTGAAGTATGGATACTCTTGCATTCTTTTCAGACTGTACTGTTTTGGCAGATTGCTGTTATGTTTGGATTGTTTGCATATGTTTGCTTGATTAATGATTCAATTTGAGGATAGGAGTATTAAATATGCAGAGGCATTTAGTATGCAATGTTGAATAATTATTTAAGTGATTTGTTACAGTAGAAAATGATAAGGTTTTGTATTGGTTTATACTAACCTATCTCACGAGTTCTTGTTGAGTTTGTTGTGAATGAAGCTTTTGATAAAAAGAGAAACCATGATATTAGAGGAATTAAGGAGACACAAAAGCTCAAGCTTGGGGATGCCCAAGGCACCCCAAGATAATATTTCAAGAAGTCTCAAGCATCTAAGCTCGGGGATGCCCCGGTAGGCATCCCACCTTTCTTCTTCAACAACTATCGGTTAGTATCGGTTGAGCCTAAGTTTTTGCTTCTTCACATGAGATGTGCTATCCTTGTAATGTATTTTTCTTTAGCTTTGCTTGCTGTTTGAATAAAGTATCAAGATCTTAAATTATTAAATTAGAGAGTCTTCGCATAGTTGCATAATTATTTAGCTACTCATTGACCTTCACTTATATCTTTCGGAGTAGTTTGTCAGTTGCTCTAGTGCATCACTTATACCTTTTAGAGCATGGTGGTAGTTTTATATTGAAGAAATAGATGAACTCTCATAATTCACTTAGATTATTTTGAGAGTCGTTAATAGCATGGTAATTTTCTTAATATTAATATACTTGGTATTCAAGATATGTGAAACTTTCTTATTAGTGTGTTGAATACTAAGAAAAGTTTGATACTTGATAATTGTTTTGAGATATGGAGGTAGTGATATTAAAGTCATGCTAGTTGGGTGATTATGAATTCAAAGAATGCTTGTGTTGAAGTTAGCAAGTCACGTAGCATGCACATATGGTTAAAGTTGTGTAACAAATTTGAAACATGAAGTGTACCTGGCTTGTGCATCCTTATGAGTGGTGGCCGGGGACGAGATATGGTCTTTTCCTACTAATCTATCCCCCTAGGAGCATGCGTGTAGTACTTGGTTTTTGATGATTTCTAAATTTTTGCAATAAGTATATGAGTTCTTTTGACTAATGTTGAGTCCATGGATTATACGCACTCTCACCTTTCCGCCTTTGCTAGCCTCTTCGGTACCGCGCATTGCCCTTTCTCACCTTGAGAGTTGGTGCAAACTTCGTTGGTGCATCCAAACCCCATGATACGATACGCTCTATCACACATAAACCTCCTTATATCTTCCTCAAAACAGCCACCATACCTACCTATCATGGCATTTCCATAGCCATTTCGAGATATATTGCCATGCAACTTTCCACCGTTCTGATCATCCTCATGACATACTTTACTTTTGTCATATTGCCATTGCATGATCATGTAGTTGACATCGTATTTGTGGCAAAGCCACCATGCATTATTTTTCATACATGTCATTCTTGATTCATTGCACCATCCCGGTACACCGCCGGAGGCATTCATATAGAGTCATATCTTGTTCTAAGTTTCGAGTTGTAATCCTTATGTTGTAATCAATAGAAGTGTGATGGTCATCATTATTAGAGCATTTCCCAAACAAAAAAAGAGAGAGTGAGAAAGGCAAAAAAAGGCCCAAAAAAACAAAATAAAAAAGGGCAATGCTACTATCTCTTTTTCCACACTTGTGCTTCAAAGTAGCACCTTGTTCTTCATGTAGTGAGTCTCATATATTGTGCTTCAAAGTAGCACCTTGTTCCTCATGTAGTGAGTCTCATAAGTTGTCTTTTTATACTAGTGGGAATTTTTCATTATAGAACTTGGCTTGTATATTCCTACAATGGGCTTCCTCAAATGCCCTAGGTCTTCGTGAGCAAGCGAGTTGGATGCACACCCACTAGTTTTCTTTTGTTGAGCATTCATAGCTCTAGTGCATCCGTGGCATGGCAATCCCTACTCCTCGTGTTGACATCAATTAATGGGCATCTCCATAGCCCGTTGATTATCCTTGTCAATGTGAGACTTTCTCCTTTTTTGCCTTCTCCACACAATCCCCATCATCATATTCTATTCCATCCATAGTGCTATATCCATGGCTCACGCTCATGTATTGCGTGAAGGTTGAAAAAGTTTGAGATTATTTAAGTATGAAACAATTGCTTGGCTTGTCATCGGGGGTATAGAAGTTGGGAACATCTTTGTGTGACAAAAATAGAGCATAGCCTAACTATATGATTTTGTAGGGATGAACTTTCTTTTGCCATGTTATTTTGAGAAGACATGATTACTTTGATTAGTATGCTTGAAGTGTTACTATTTCTTTTATCAATATAAACTTTTGTCTTGAATCTTTTGGATCTGAATATTCATATCACAAGTAAGAAGAATTACATTAAAATTATGCCAAGTAGCACTCCGCATCAAAAATTCTTTTTTATCATTTACCTACTTGAGGACGAGCAGGAATTAAGCTTGGGGATGCTTGATATGTCTCCAAAATATCTATAATTTTTTATTGCTCCATGCTACTTTATCTACTGTTTTAGGTAATGTTGGGCTTTAGTATCCACTTTTATATTATTTTTGGGACTAACCTATTAACCGGAGGCCCAGCCCAGATTTGTTGTTTTATGCCTATTTCAGTGTTTCGAGGAAAAGGAATATCGGACGGAGTCAAAACGGAACGAAATCAACTGGAGAAGTTATTTTTGGAAGGAAAGCCACTGGATAGACTTGG
>NC_041393.1:165183628-165210758 GCF_002162155.2 Triticum dicoccoides
GCCCCCCTGCCTCGTGGGCCCCCCGTAGCTCCACCGACGTACTCCCTGCACCCATATATACCCACGTATCCTAAAACTTCCAGAACAGAAGATAGATCGGGATTTCCGCCGCCACAAGCCTCTGTAGCCACCAAAAACCTCTCGAGAGCCCTTCCCGGCACCCTGCCGGAGGGGGGATCCCATCACTGGTGGCCATCTTCAACATCCCAGCGCTATCCATGACGAGGAGGGAGTAGTTCACCGTCGGGGATGAGGGTATGTACCAGTAGCTATGTGTTTGCACTAATAGGGAAAACCCTAGCAGTAGCGCTGGTTTTGTGCTCACGAGTAGCGCGGGTAGGCGCGCTACTAATAAGGCGCTACAGCTATTTCTTAGCAGTAACGCGTGCCCACACGCGCTACTGCTAGGACAAATAGCTGCAGCGTTTGTTCACTCCCACGCTACTGCTAATGTAACTACTGGAAGCATGTTTTCTCTCCATTGCTACTAGTATTCTTTTTATTTTTTTTTATTTTTAGTGTATTTATGCGCCATCGTACAAATATTGGTACAATACCATTTATGATCTACATCATTATGTCCATAACAGTGTGTCAAATGAAGGTGGATTAGGTTCAAGTGGAGGCAATATGTGGTGCATGTCAAAAGTATACTACTAATCCAAACTTGATCTAGTTTGGACTAGTAGTACTTTCGATGTGCACCACATGTTGCCACCACTTGAATCTAATCCGCCAGCACAAGCTATTTAATCATCATCATAGTCATTACCACCAACAGTATTTATTTAATCACCACTAACACTAGCTAATAATAATCATCATAGTCATTACCACCAACACTAGCTATTTTATCATCATAGTAATAGTGTAGCACATCATCATCCTCAAACTCATTTCTAGCTAGCTAATCACTCCTGCTGCTCTCTCTTAGGTAAAATAACATAAAACATGTATAGCTCTCCTCCTTGATCAAATTGGAGCATGCAGATGAACCTGTCTCCTAATCGTGGGTAGCGCATCTGTTTGCTGCAGCCGAGTACTTCTCTGCACTCCCCCATCACATATTTGGTCCAGTCTTGCACTATTAAGCATCTGTCGCTAATCTTGAATGCACTAAAGTAATCTGTAGGATATCTTGGCCGTAAGCTGATAATACTCATGGTACCTTTAGTCTCGATCCCATAAGGCACAACATTCATCGGGAGTCCCTGTTGAAGAACATCGTATGGTAACATACTTATCAATGAAGTTTAGCTTCAAAAATAATGTATGGAAAAGATGCACTGAGGATAAATAGTAAAAATCTTACCATCCTTCCTAAATAGATGTGACTGTAGTTCATTACGAACACTATTGGTCGCATGTTTTCAGTACTAACATTTCTAAATGCAGGAAGAAAATTTGTCTTGACAGTATCAAGATCCTCAAGCCATGAAACATAATGACTGAGCTCCTCGCAGTTGAGTTCAGCCCTGGCACAGTATACGGTCCTGTCTATCAAGCGCTGGACATGTTTGGTTGCACCAAAATACGCTGACAATACAAATTAGTTGTCAACTATTTTTGAATAAACAATATCAAAGACATAAATATGGTTGAGAAACTTACATAATGGTATAACTAGAGGCGTCTGCACATCGACCCAGATGTCGGTATTACCTTCAATATCATCTTCCGGACGTATATCAAAGGTGATAACCATATCAGGCTCAAATGCATAAGTCTTGCATAGTGCTCGCCATGTTTTGCATCCAAAATAGGTGTAGTCGTCTGAATTGTATAATTTTACGTTGAAAATATAACCATGCTCGGTCTTCAAGTAAAATTTCCTTTCCTCCATAGTACGACTGAAACCTATCTTATCCAATACAAAAACTCTTGCATGGCAGGCGATACGCTAGTAGAATAGTAAAAAAATGACTTGTCATGCTTAATGTCATGCTTAAATTATAAGTTGAAGCAAATGAAGCAAATGTCATGCTTAATTACGAAAAAAGACTTGTCGTTGTGACTTACTGTATCCACTTCCAAGTTCTCGTCCAGCTTGATGCTGAAGCGCCGATCATCATCTAGGAAGATTCGGTCGCACAGGCCGCGCTCGTCTTCGCAGTATTTGCAAATACCAAAATCCTTTTCGTCGTCAGACATTTCCTATGTTCATAGTTAAAACATTAATTGAAAATCGATCGAAGACAACTACCAGGATACTCAACACACAAATCCGGGGCACTCGATATTTCCTACATATTCTGGCACAAATCATGCCAAAATTCACAGAAAAATCCGGCATGACCTTTGCTAAAATAGGACATATCGAGCGCCTGAAATTTGCCGGAACGGAAATGAATCAACACTCCGGCAAAACATAGGCCACTCGGAGGTGTAACCTGCAAACATGACCGGCCACTTGGATATTGAGCAACACAAGATATACATTTCAAAATATCTTATAGGACTCAAATTAGCATGCATTCAATAAGCAAAAGTAAATCATCTCATGCGTCCATACATCATCGAATATTATCACTAATACATCACGAATAGTGTCATACATATAACATCACTAATACAACTAAAACCCTAGCACACGATGGGTATCGGTGCGGGCGGTGGACACCCACAGAGAAGGAACCATCACGGAATCATAGCTCCATTGAGATCCCTGGAGAACCTGCCAGGTATTGGAGAACCTGTGCTCCAACGCAAACAAGTAGCGATGGACGTGCACGTCCTCCTCACTGACACGGTGACGCACCACCTCCGCAGAGTCCTCGAGCCTCTGGACCGTCATTGGCCCACGCGACCGCCACCAAAGAAGGTTTGGGTCAACGACAGGCTCGCTCCTCACCAACCTGCGCTCCCCGGTAGGTAGCGCCTCCCAGTACCACCCCGGTGGAGCCCAGTCCCGGACATGGCCCACCTGGTCAAGCAGGTGTCGTCCTCCGCCAACTCGACGACGAGGATGCGGGATAGGCATCGTCCATGTCGAGGCAAGAAAAATTGCTTTAACTAAAAAATAGCAACAAGTTCTTACTAACTAGTTCTATTAATTCAACTATTTCTTACTAAAAATAAACTTACTATAAATAAAAATATTCTAGTACATAATTAGTTCCTAGTTCTTAGTAACTAATTAGTACCTAGGAACTACTTCCCTAATTACCATCTAATTTGATGAACCTATAGGGGTGGAAAGTGGTAGCGGACATTCCAATTATCCAACTATAAAGTGAAATAAGTGGTCAAATTTTACTCGTTTTATGATTCATCTTAGAAATTTGATTCATTTCCACCCTTACATGAACCCTAACTCATTTGAACCGCATCCGCATCCGATTTGTTTCCACTCTTACATGAACCCTAACTAATTTGATGCAACTAAAATATAAAGAAACCCTAGGCAGAGGTAGGGGAGAGGGAGGAGCAGGCGTGCTCACCTCGGGTGCCTGCGACAAGGGAGGGGCAGGGCGGCGTCGAGGTCAGGGTCGGGGCTCGGGTGCGCGGCGGATGGCGGCGTTGAGGTCGGGGTCGGGGGCGGCGTTGAGGTCGGGGGTCGGGGCGGCGTTGAATCTGGGGTCGGGGCGGCTTAGAGGGTGTGTGGAGAGCGCGCGGCAGCTGACGGGCGACGGCGGCGGCGAGAGTAGAGAGTTGGATTTGGGGGAAGTGGCCGTGGGGAAGGACGAACCCCGTGGTTAAGTCAGAAGTAGCAGTAGCGCGTTCCAGGAAGAACGCTGCTGCTACGTTAGCTACAACGCGTTCTGGGATACACGCTACTGCTACTCCTTTCTCTTTTTTTTCCCTTTTTCATTTAGTTTTCTTCACATTTTTTTTTCCGATCACCTTATTCTATTTCTTTCATTTTCAATTACCTTTCTATTTTCTTTCCATTTAATTTTATATCCTTTAGAAGTAGCGAGTTTAGATTAAAACGCGCTGCTACAAATAAAGTAGCGGTAGCGCGGTTCGTTATAGGTCGCTACTACTATGTGTAGCCTATCGTCTAAGCCGTGGGAATTTTAGTAGTAACATGTTTAGAGCAAGACGCGCTACTGCTAGAACTTTATCTGCAGCGCGGTTTTCTCAGGCGCGCTACCGCTACTAAGCACCAGCGTGCTTTTTTTACCCTCGCTACTGCTAAAGTTCTGTGTATAAGGTTTTCCCTAGTAGTGTTGATCTCTCTCTCTCTCTCTCTCGTGTTCCCTCTCGGGCACGATCTTGATGTATCCCGAGCTTTGCTATTGTAGTTGTATCTTATGATGTTTCTCCCCCTCTACTCTCTTGTGATGAATTGAGTTTCCCCTTTGAAGTTATCTTATCGGATTGAGTCTTTATGAGAACACTTGATGTATGTCTTGCCGTGATTATCTGTGGTGACAATGGGATATCATGTGCCACTTGATGAATGTTTTGGTGATCAACTTGCGGGTTTTGTGACATTGGGAACCTATGCATAGGGGTTGGCACACGTTCTTGACTCTTCGATAGAAACTTTGGGGCACTCTTTGAAGTACTTTGTGTTGGTTGGATGAATCTGAGATTGTGTGATGCATATAGTATAATCATGCCCACGGATACTTGAGGTGACAATGGACTATCTAGGTGACATTAGGGTTTTGGTTGATTTGTGTCTTAAGGTGTTATTCTAGTACGAACTCTTTTATAGATTGATCTGAAAGAATAACTTTGAGGTGGTTTTGTACCCTACCATAATCTCTATGTTTGTTCTCCACTATTAGTGGCTTTGGAGTGACTCTTTGTTGCATGTTGAGGGCTTGTTATATTATCTATCTATGTTATTATTGTTGAGAGAACTTGCACTAGTGAAAGTATGAACCCTAGGCCTTGTTTCCTATCATTGCAATACCATTTACGCTCACTTTTATCATTAGTACCTTGCTGTTTTTATATTTTCAGATTACAAAAACCTTTATCTACCATCCATATTGCACTTGTATCACCATCTCTTCACCGAACTAGTGCACCTATACAATTTACCATTGTATTGGGTGTGTTGGGGACACAAGAGACTCTTTGTTATTTGGTTGCAGGGTTGTTTGAGAGAGACCATCTTCATCCTACGCCTCCTACGGATTGATAAACCTTAGGTCATCCACTTGAGGGAAATTTGCTACTGTCCTACAAACCTGTGCACTTGCAGGCCCAACAACGTCTACAAGAAGAAGGTTGTGTAGTAGACATCACACACCAACACTTGGATTATGGTATCCTAATGGCTCTTCCTTTGATCTCATTGGATATTCAAACTCTGACTATGCTGGTGATCGTGTGGACCACAAGTCAACATCTGGCACATGCCATTTCCTCGGGCGATCTTTGGTCTGTTTGTCCTCGAAGAAACAGAACTGCATCTCACTCTCCACTACAGAAGCTGAGTAAATTGTTGCTGGATCGTGTTGTGCTCAATTACTATGGATGAAGCAAACACTCAAGGACTATGCTATCAACGTGAAGAATGTGCCTCTCTACTGCGACAATGAGAGCGCTATCAAGATTGCACACAACTCAGTTCAGCACTCGAAGACAAAGCACATCCAGATTCGTCATCATTTTCTTCGTGATCATGTGTTGAAGGGCGACATCTCCATCGACCACGCAACCACTGAAGACCAGCTGGCCGATATCTTCACTAAGCCCTTGGATGAGAAGAGATTTAGCAAGTTGCGGTGTGAGCTAAATATCATAGAATTTTCGAATGTTCTCTGAAAAGGACACACATCCTAACACTTATGCTGACTTGATGACTTAGATGTGCAACACACAAAACAACGTTTTTCTTCAATCAATGAAGACAAACCCTCTAAGTGTGAAGAAATTAATGAAGAAATTGATTCTCAGAACCCTGCGACAATTGTACGCGGTGTCTGAAATCACCTTTCTTATACGGTGGGTTACACCACCAACCAAAGTTGAAATCTTCAATTTGAGTTTTTCTTTGTTTTTTTGAAATTCCTCAGTTCTTCAAATTCTTCAACTTTGCATTGTATTCACTCTTTCCGGTGTTGTTTTTTAGTTGAAATTATATTTGTGAGTTTATGTCCTCTACAGCATTCACTTATTGCTAATTCTTCAAGTTGATTTCTTCTGCTAAGTGAATGTGATCGGACCCTTCCCCCTCTATGCTAAAACTCAACCCAGTTTGTTCACGAATTCTTCATGTGTGTTCGATTTGAAACTCGTTCAAAATCTTCACTATGTCCTTGACAGCTGAAGAAATTGCGAACGGAAATTTTAACTTATCTTATCTAAATTTTCGGCTTTGCCGCTCAAACCGTTCCGGATCCCACGACAATACTTATCTATTCGCCCATGATCTTACACGATCTCCACCTATCGATACGTGGGTGACACATGTCAAGCGAATGAGAAGGGCCAGGGGCATGTTCGTTCGATTTCCTCGGGCGTACAGTTTTTCACTCCCACTATAAATACCCCCGCGTCTTCCTCACTTCGTTTTTACCCCGCTCATTCTCACTCCCGCTGGAGCTTCTCAAACCCTAGCGCCGCTGCTACTTCATCATCGCCAATGAGGAAGAGCTTCACTGCCTCGACCTCGTCGTCGTCGTACTTACGCCGGTTGCGAATTTCTTCACTCCGCCGCTGCCGTAGCTGTCTTCCTCTACCGAGTTAGGGCGTGGAAGATCTGAACTAACGAACTTCACATCTACACTTCCCAGTTCATCGTGTTCTTCATCAAGGGTAAATTAAAAGTTACTTTTACTGCCCTCATTGATTCAAATGTTTTTCTTGAAAATCTTCAAAGATGTTTATTCTTCAAATCTTCACACACTAAACACCTCACATGTCATCTGCTCTTGATTCGTTTCTCTAAGCAATGATTTTCTTCAAGATTCCTCAATTGTGCGGATTTTCAATCTATACAACTCTGGAACCAAAGACAAAGAATGCTTAGTGAAATTCTTCAAGACTCATCTGGTCAAATTCCTCAAACCTATTCTTTTTGAAAAACCTTCTGAGAACGCATATGACCTCTACAAATTCCTCGCAACTATACTCTGTTCACAGGTACACATGTCCGCTGCTGAATCACTAGGTTCTCATCAACTTAACTCATTTGCAGCGTTCCTCGATGAAAAGTTGCACACCTCTTCAGAAAATTCCATTGTTCAAATTCCTCAGCTAAAGAAAATGGCTGATGGTAAGAAGCCACAGAAGGGTGGAAATAGGCCTGAGGTTAATACTGCTTTCAAAATCCCTGATAATATATACAAGGATTATTGCACTCCTGATGAGGCCAAATTTAGCAAAGAAGACAAAAATCAGCGCAAGGTGTGCATACAAAGGATAGAGAGGAGATGGGCATGGGAATGGAGGAAGTAAAGATATGTTACTCCCAAGTATATGAAGAAATTCACACTCAACCCTCCATGCCCAAGACCTCCATTGGCACCTGGCCAATTGGCAGATCCCACCAGCCTCAAGCGCGGTGAGGATTATCCTGATGAATGGGCAAAGCGCTAGGCCAAACTGACCAAACAAGCAAAGGAAGCAGTGAGGAAATTTAATGAAGACTCTGTTGTTGCTGCTACCGCTGCTGAGGCCTCTGTAAGCAAGACAAAGAAGGCGATGCCTAAGAAGCCTGCACATAAGCCAAGTGCTTCTTCCTCAATGCCCTCATGGCCAAGTTCCTCAGCAATGACCTCAAGGCCAGATTCTTCAAAGCCCTCATGGCCAATGCCTCAAAGTACTCCTCTTCCTTCAAAGTCCTCAGCTCCTCCGACAAAGTCTTCAACTGCTCCTCTTCCTTCAAAGTCCTTAGCTCCTCCGACAAAGTCTTCAACTGCTCTGACTAAATCCTCTGCACATGTGCATCTCGCCATGTGTCAAAGGACTACAGGCATCTCAATTGCCTCAGGAGCTTCTGCGAGTTCCTCGGCTGCACCAAATTCCTTAGCTGGCCCCTCTCTACTGAAGAAAAAGGCCACTGCTGGACGAGGCCTTCAACCAAGACCTCACAAGATGTAGGTCACCTTTCAAGTGCCCTCTGATGATGATGAGGCCGATGATGAAGAACTTGCCAAAATCATCAGAGACAGGCAGGCCAGCGCCGCTAGAGCCAAAGGCAGCAATGGGCCAATGTTACTGTACCCAAAGTTGATCCTAGATTTCATTGATCTATGGCACAAGGACCCAAACACGCCTTTTCCGGAGATGAACCTCACTCCTGGTCAAAGTCATGTTTTGACGGCCTTCATTGAAGAAGAAGAAAAGTGGAAATATGAAGAAGGAAGAAGACTGAAGAAAGCGCAGTACAAGAAATAGCGCTACCTAAAGGACAATGTCCTCACTCTTACCCCTGATCAACTTGTTGCCTTGCAAGCTGAGATCAAGCAACTGAGTGATGAATTCAACCACTACTATGCTGATTGGAAGGGCGCCAAGGTTCAGTTCGTCAACTTAACCAAGACTTTCACTTCAAGTGCTGCTGCACCGATGCATATTGAAGTCACTCCGACTGAAGCATCAGCTCAGCCCACTGAAGAACATGCCAGCACCGTCGATGACAATCAGGCTGCTGAAGACAATGAAAGTACCAGGGCTGATGACTGCATTCCAGCTGCTGAAGAAATTGCCAGGGCATCCACTAGTGGTGCGCCTGAAGAAAGTGAAGAAGTGAGGGCAACTGCATCAGTTGCACCTGAAGAAACTGAACATAATCCCTCTGCTCCTCCTGCGCCTACACCAACTCTGATTCTTCCATTTGCATCAGATGCGAAGAAAACCAAGGCTGCAGAGCGTGCAACTGTGAAGAAAAGGAAGGCATCAACTTCATCAGATTCTTCAGTTCCAAAGAATATGAAGCCTTTGACAAGCTCAATTGACAACCCGATTGATGCCGTTCCTGTCTCATTCATGCCATCAAAGGACCTTGTTCCTTTTGGTGAAGATTATGAGATTCCAAGAGAATCTGATGAAGAGAATCCTTCTGCTGCTTCATCAGAGCAGTTAGATGAAGAAATTGAAGTGGATACTATCCCTTCAACACCAGTTATCTCCTCGCATATGCCTTAGTTTACTGCTGAAGAGGCTGGCGTTGAAGAAATGGAAGATGAGGATGTGGACATTGGGTGTACCACACCTGTGCTGAATGATGATTTTTGGGAAAGTCTACCCCCAAACTCTCTGATGTTCACTCCACTTCAAGCAATTCCTTAGTCCCCTGCTGCTACTGAAGTACAAATGGGATCTGAAGAACCTCATGCAACCCCATCTGTCCATGAAGAAATTCCAGCCACAAGTGCTGAAGAAAATGTAAATGAAGAATTGAAGGCCCAGGCTGCATCTGAAGAAGAGCCTAAAATTCCTCAGTCTGTGGATCCGGAGATTGTGATTCCTGAGGTGGTGATGCAATTGACTGACACTCCTCAGCCCAAGCCAAAGGATCCCTTCTCAAAGAAGCAAAAATTCAAGGCTGATGACTTCTTCGACGAGCATGTGTTCTTCACTGAATTCAATCCTTTTGACAATGCTCGTCTCAGAAGGAAACGCTTCTGGACAGCCATCTAGGCCAATTTCTATTCTTCACTGCTTTTCAACATGGACAAAGTCTTCGACCACAAGCATATTCCTCACATGGACATGGAATGAATGCCTTGCTTCTCTCAAGTCCTCAGTATGCTTCATGATGTAGGACTGCTCAACTTTTGCTCTGATATAGTTGATTGGAATGAAGAGCTTATTCTTCAGTTCTACGCAACACTGCACATCACCGATGAAGATGATGATATCAACACTTGGGTGTTGGACTGGATGACCAAAAACACTCACTTCAAGGCACCGGCCTCTGAATTACTTCATGCGCTGCCAATCAGTCCTCCACCTGAAGGTGCTCATTGTCTGTACCAAGAGCCTGAACTCACTGCTCATTACATGCAAGTGCTCATGCAGCCTCTGAAGCCTGGTCAAGCCCCAAGGACCAAATTCCTCGTGAAGGAATTGTTGTATGTGCCAAGAACCGTCTATCACATTCTGACGAAGACTATGAGTCCTATCAAAGGCCACGACTCATCTGATGAGGAAATTGTTGGCACCATGAAGAATATGCCATTCAACATCATGCATGGAGTCCCGGTGAATTATCATGATCTCTTCATGAGGACTCTGGCAAATGCTGCACTCTCACCATTTGAGCTGAAGCCTTATGCTCCTTGGATCATGAGATTCCTCAGAACAAGGTCTTCACTCAACTACAAGGCTGACTTTTAGAATCACGTCAACTACTTGCCACCGATTGAAGTCCTCAAGGGGACATATTCCTCAGCTGATGAGAAGGGAAAGGCACCAGCTGTTATAGATGAGGGTATTCGTCCATTGGATTGTCCGTTCTGCAAAGCTACATCTTATTTCACCAATGATGACTCTGCCACTCATGATTCTGCTGCAAATGCATCGAAGCCAAATCCTCAAGATATTGCTCCTCGTGTGATGACTAACCGAGAGCTACTTCTTAGTCTTCACCAAAAGGTGGATCGAAACCACAAATGGGTTAAGCGTCAGTTTGGCTCTATTCTTCACAACATGACTTCTACACACATAATGAAGTGAAGAAAAACCATTACTGCCTCCATGAAGTCTTCAATCGCACCTGGGCTATTCTATCACATCTCAATGGTGAAGAAGATCTCAAGCAAATGGGTTTCAAGGAAGATTTTGACTGGTCTGCTCCTCCACCAAAGAAATACAAGAAGGTCAAGGTTCCTCCCTTGGTTGCTAGTTCATTTTCTTCATCGCGCGACACAGACGAGTATGAAGACTTGGACAACACTGCAGCAGGCCCTACAACGACACAAGACCCCAACAACGCTGGCGCTCCTCCATCATCATGTTATTCTTCAGGGGCGTTAGTCCTCATTTTCAACCCTTTTGGTCATTCGATGACAAAGGGGGAGAAATTTGAGTTAGTCTTCAAGCGGGTCTATCTTATATGGGAGTTTTTTTGCTAAGTTACAACTCTCGTTCTTTTTTATGACTTTGCTGGATCGAGTTGTAATCTTAAACTCTATGGTGGCCTGATACTTTTGCTGAGTTCTTATGCATGCTTATTCCTCATTAATGTCTATGCACGCATGCTAAATTACATCAGTCACCATATTTCATCATGCATTTCAAATTCTTCATATTATATGTCAAATGAGTGTACGAATTACAAGATATAGGGGGAGATCTCCATGATTATACTCTTCAAGTGTGCATTGCTTCAAAAGCAAATTCCTCACTATGCACATCTTCAGGGGGAGTTCTTCTATATCTTGTAATCAAATTCCTCAATATCAGTATTTACACTTCACATGTTTATCCCCGTTGAAAACTTAACCTATATTGTCATCAATCACAAAAAAGGGGGAGATTGTAAGTGCATCTAGTGCCCCTTAGTGATTTTGGTGTATTGAAGACTTATAGGTTAAGGGACTGATGTGTTTGTTAGTGTACACAGGTCAATAAGTCTATGAGGAGTTTGATATTTACAGAGAAAGTCGACCCCTAAAAATGAAGTTCTTCAACTCAAGACTTTGGATTTCTGAAGACTTTCTGAAGACTCTGAAAGTGATGAAATTGGTGTGACCTTGACGACTTGGCAATCATTCGAGGAACATGAAGCGTGAAGACTTTTGTTTTCATAGTTTCATTTTTCTCTTTCTTGAGTCATAGGAAACACCGTACTGTTAAAGGGGGCCAAGGAAATACTAAGGAAAAATTTCCATGTGATGCTCAACTCAAAATCCTACACCTACCAATCCCTTCGACTGAAGCCATTGGAAATCTCATACAGTTTAGTCATATTTTTCAGTGACAGAGACGAAGTTCTTCTCGTCTCTGAGGAATTTGTTCTGACTGAGGAGTTAGGAATTCGTCATTGCGGATTGCCTACACAGTGAGGAACATGATATCCCTAAGGAATTTGTAGTCAAAATTCCGACCGTTGCTATGCTACGCACCAGTTGTCCCAAAATATCCTACCACCTAACGGTCATATCAGTCAAGGGAATTTTTGTCTTAATGTCGGGCTGCTCCCTAGGCTATAAATAGATGCCCCCTACAACCACTAGCTGGTTGGCTGCTCCGAGAGAAACCAACACTTGTCATTTGAGAGCATCCCATCCTCCGAGGACTTTGAGCAAAAATCATCAAGTGAGGAAAATCCAAACCCAACACACCTACAACCCAAAGTGATTGAGCATCACTGAAGAGATTGATCTTGCATGGATTCGACGCTTGTTACCATTGAAGATTGTGCTTCTTCCAGGCTATTAGGCGTCAAGGTCTAGAGCATCCAAGAGGAATTGTGGATCGCCGAGTGACCTAGTCTGTGAAGGTTTGGAAGTCACTTGAAGACTTAACACGAGTGATTGGGCGAGGTCTGTGTGACCTTAGCTCAAGGAGAATACGGTGAGGACTGTGTGTCCGGAACTGTGTGTCTGCGAGTTTGAATACTCAGCCGCTCCAACCAGACGTACAACTGAGACAGCGGTTGGAACTGGTTTACCAAATCATTTTCTTCACCAAGCTTACTTGTTCTATTTGCTCAACTCTTTCATTTCCTCATTTCTATTGTTGTGTGCTTGTTCATATCTGTTTGAAGACTTTAACTGAAGACGTTCTCAATTTCCTCAGTTCAATTTCTTTAGTCTAAACGTCTTCATCCTGTTTTATCATGTGCTTACGCTTTCTGTACTCTGTGCTTGTCTTCATTTCATCATGATGACCATGCTTGTGTTCTGCTATGTTTACTTTTGAGTACTTATTCCGCTGCAAGTAGTTCTTCAGTTAGGAATTTCCTCACCAACAAATTCCTCGGTGAACAATTCATAAAAATCGCCTATTCACCCCCCTCTAGTCTATATAACGCACTTTCAACAGTAGGAAGAGGAAATTCAAAACCTCCAATAATAATAGTTGGAATTTTTCCAATAGAATTGATACTGTGAACTTGAGGTTGTTTCCTCGGAAAGTGTACCGTATGGTCATTACCATTAACATGAAAAGTGACATTGCCTTTGTTGCAATCAATAACAACCCCTGTAGTATTCAAAAAATATCAAGGATAACAAAGTCCGTTAAAATAGTAACATTTGCAACCACAACAGGCACATCCTCACAAATACCGACACGTATAGCAGTTGATTTATTGGCCATTTGCAAAGATATTTCAGTAGGTGTCAACTTGTTCAATTCAAGTCTACGATATAAAGAGGGAGGCATAACACTAACACCGGTCCCAAGATCACATAAAGCCGTTTTCACATAGTTTCTTTTAATGGAACAAGCTATAGTTGGTACTCCTAGATCTCCAAGTTTCTTTGGTATTCCACCCTTGAAAGTGTAATTAGCAAGCATTGTGGAAATTTCAGCTTCCGATATCTTTCTCTTATTTGTAATAATATCTTTCATGTACTTAGCCTAAGGATTTACTTTGAGCATATCAGTAAGACGTATACGCAAAAAGATAGGTCTAATCATTTCAGCAAAGCGCTCAAAATCCTCATCATCCTTTTCCTTGGATGGATTAGGAGGAAAAGGCATGGGTTTCTAAACCCATGGTTCTCTTTCTTTACTGTGCTTCCTAGAAACGAAGTCTCTCTTATCATAACGTTGATTCTTTGATTGTGGGTTATCAAGATCAACAGCAGGTTCAACATCTATATCATTATTATTGCTAGGTTGAGCATCAACATGAACATCATCATTAACATTATCACTAGGTTCATGTTCATCACCAGACTGTGTTTCAGCATCAGAAATAGAAGTATCATTGGGATTCTCAGGTGTGTCTACAACAGGTTCACTAGAAGCATGCAAAGTCCTATCATTTTTCTTCTTCTTTTTCTTAGAAGGACTAGGTGCATCTACATTGTTTCTACGATAATCTTGCTCAATTCTCTTAGGGTGGCCCTCAGGATACAAAGGTTCCTGAGTCATCTTACCACCTCTAGTTGCTACTTAACAAAAAATTCATGTTTATTATTATTTAATTCATTGAGCAAATCATTTTGAGCTTTGAGCACTTGTTCTACTTGAGTAGTAACCATAGAAGCATGTTTACTAATGAGTTTAAGTTCATTCTTAACTCTAGACATATAATCACTCAAGTGTCCAATCATATAAGCATTACTTTTCAATTGTCTACCAACATAAGCATTGAAGTTTTCTTGTCTAGCCATAAAGTCATCAAACTCATCCGAGCATTGGCTAGCAAACTTAGTAGACGGGACTTCAACTTTATCATATCTATAGAGAGAATTTACCTTTACTACCTATGTAGGGTTATCAAGACCATGTGTTTCTTCAATAGGTGGTGTATTAAGGCCATGTATTTTCTTCAACAGGAGGTAAATTCTTAACATCTTCAGCTTTAATACCTTTTCCTTTCATAGATTTCTTTGCCTCTTGCATATCGTCAGGACTGAGAAATAGAAGACCCCTTTTCTTCGGAGTTGGCTTAGGAGTTGGTTCAGGAAGTGTCCAATTGTTTTCATTGGTCAATATATTATTCAATAGCAATTCAGCTTGATCGACTATTCTTTCCCTGAAAACACAACTAGCACAACTATCCAGGTGGTCTCTGGAAGCATCGGTTAGTCCATTATAAAAGATATGAAGTATTTCATTTTTCTTTGAGAGGATGATCAGGCAAAGCATTAAGTAATCAGAGAAGCCTCCCCCAAGCTTTTGGGAGACTCTCTTCTTCAATTTGCACAAAATTATATATTTCCCTTAAAGCAGCTTGTTTCTTATGAGCAGGGAAATATTTAACAGAGAAGTAATAAATCATATCCTGGGGACTACGCACACAACTAGGATCAAGAGAATTAACCCATATTTTAGCATCACCCTTTAGTGAGAACGGAAATATCTTAAGGATATAGTAGTAGTGAGTTTTCTCATCATTAGTGAACAGGGTGGCTATATCATTTAACTTAGTAAGATGTGCCACAACAGTTTTAGATTCATAGACATAAAAAGGATCAGATTCAACCAAAGTAATTATCTCAGGATCGACAGAGAAATCATAATCCTTATCAGTAACACATATAGGTGAAGTAGCAAAAGCAGGGTCATATTTCATTCTAGCATTCAGAGACTTTTCTTTCAACTCAGCTAGTAATTTCTTAAGATCTGATCTATCATTGCAAGCAAGAAAATCTCTAGCAGTTTCTTCATCCATAACATAGCCCTCAGGCACAACAGGCAATTCATATTTAGGGGGAGAACCTTCATCATCACTTTCATCAATAATTGCATTCTCTCTAGCCCTAGCAAGTTGTTCATCAAGAAATTCACCCAATGGCACTGTAGTATCAAGCATAGAAGTAGTTTCATCATAACTATCATGCATAGCAGAAGTAGCATCATCAATAACATGCGACATATCAGAATTCATAGCAGAAGCAGCTTTAGGTGTCGCAAGCTTACTCATAATAGAAGGAGAATCAAGTGCGGTGCTAGATGGCAGTTCCTTACCTCCCCTCGTTGTTGAGGGATAAATCTTAGTTCTTTCGTCTTTCAAGTTTCTCATAAGTATCAGCAAGTATAAATCCCAAGTCCAATCGAAAAAAAGTATAAATCCCAAGTGACTAAAAGAATAGAGCTACGCTCTCCGACAACGGCACCAGAAAATAGTCTTGATAACCCACAAGTATAGGGGATCACAACAGTTTTCGAGGGTAGAGTATTCAACCCAAATTTATTGATTCAACACAAGGGGAGCCAAAGAATATTCTCAAGTATTAGCACTTGAGTTGTCAATTCAACCACACCTCGATAACTTAGTATCTGCAGCAAAGTATTTAGTAGCAAAGTAGTATGGAAGTAACGGTAACAATAGCAAAAGTAATAGTAGCAGTTTTGTAGTAATTGTAACAGTGGCAACGGCAAAGTAACTAAGCAAAGAGCAATATGTGAAAAGCTCGTAGGCATTGGATCAGTGATGGATAAATATGTAGGATGTGATTCCTCATGTAATAGTTATAACATAGGGTGACACATAACTAGCTCCAGTTCATCAATGTAATGTAGGCATGTATTCTGAATATAGTCATATGTGCTTATGGAAAAGAACTTGCATGACATCTTTTGTCCTACCCTCCCATGGCAGCGGGGTCCTATTGGAAACTAAGGGATATTAAGGCCTCCTTTGAATAGAGTACCGGACCAAAGCATTAACACTTAGTGAATACATGAACTCCTCAAACTATGGTCATCACCGGTAAGTATCTCGATTAGTGTCACTTCGGGGTTAACGGATCATAACACATAGTAGGTGACTATAGACTTGCAAAATAGGATCAAGAACTCACATATATTCATGAAAACATAATAGGTTCAGATCTGAAATCATGGCACTCGGGCCCTAGTGACAAGCATTAAGCATAGCAAAGTCATAAAAACATCAATCTCAGAACATAGTGGATACTAGGGATCAAACCCTAACAAAACTAACTCGATTACATGGTAAATCTCATCCAACCCATCACCCTCCAGCAAGCCTATGATGGAATTACTCACGCACGACGGTGAGCATCATGAAATTGGTGATGGAGGAAGGTTGATCATGATGACGGCGACGGATTCCCCTCTCCGGAGCCCTGAACAGACTCCCGATCAGCCCTCCCGAGAGAGTTTAGGGCTTGGCGGCGGCTCTGTATCGTAAAACATGATGAATCCGTCTCTCTGATATTTTTCTCCCCAAACGTGAATATATGGAGTTGGAGTTGTGGTCGGTGGAGCTTCAGGGGGCCCATGAGGTAGGGGGCGCGCCCTAGGGGGGGCGCCCCCCACCCTCATGGATAGGGTGTTCTGTGGATTTTCAGGTCATTCCGAGAACTTTTCTTTCTGCACAAAAATAACACCATGGCAGTTCTGCTAAGAACAGCACCAGTCCGGATTATTTCCATTCAAATCATGCAAGTTAGAGTCCAAAACAAGGGCAAAAGTGTTTGGAAAAGTAGATACGACGGAGATGTATCACCATCTAATCTTTTTGACTGAAATCACCCAATGCAATGGTTTGCCTGCGAGTTCAGGCTCCAAGTTACTCCTTTATAAAATCGGCAAACAGTAGCACAATACCAAATTACCAATACATGAGAAGCACAATAATCAGGATAAAGACCCGTACCAACCAGTGTGAGGTAGCATATCAATTACTTTTTCCTTTGACTGGAAGCCGAGATAAGCGAAGCGACTAATAGCAAAGGAAAAAGCAGGCCCAGATTAGCGATTGACAGGGAAGGATGGAAGCTGTCGAGGCAATGAAGCACCCAAAGTTTTTGTGCAGTTCCACCAAAATCGAGCATCCCTGTTGGCACATATCTTGAGAGAGTGAGATTACTATAATAGTGGGACTAGTTGATGAAACATACACTAACAAATAGAAGCACCCTCATTATCTTAATGGGTAAAGTTAGCAAAATAGTAGCCTTGTTTAAAGAGAGGTATTAGTTTATTTAATCAGTGCCAATTAGCTCAACACTCAAAGCATTGCCATCTATCATAGGTTGCATAACTTTAAAGTGCAAAGATAAAGGAGTTTCTCATGACAGTAGCACGATACAAATAGAGATGACAACAAACTAATATGGATGAAGGCCTTAGGCCCGTACCAACCTGAGGAAAAAAGCTTATTCATGTAGTCCCATAAGAGATGATAAATCACTCACTGGAATCACTCAATAGTATATATTTTTGTGCACTTCAAATGTATGGTTGAAATCACTCTTGTTTACCAGTGTTGAGATTATATCGAAAGATTATCAAGAACTACCAGCGGAGTTAAAGCACTGGCTAGGATATAGTTCATTGTATTGTCTTGTGTTGTTCCACTAAAATGTATGATTGGCACAACATGATCCCTGTTTGCACAAGTAGGAACAAGGTGGACCTTCATTAGCTTAGTGACAAAGGATAGAAAGACATTAGCATATTACTCTAACAGTAGCATCAAATTCATAATGGACAATATGCAAAACATTGCCTCATTGAACCAATGGAAATAAATTGACATGCAAAACAATAGCACTATTATGTCATGACACTAATAATATTCCCTCCCTGCTCCACCACATGATTCACCTCCATAGAAAAACATACACACGTACATGATTCAACATAGGGTGCTACTAAAGATTTGTTTAACTCCGACAGGAAAATTAGGCAGCAATAAATTAGTGGTACTTAAGTACTCCTAATTAGTTAAGTGAGACAGCAGAAGTGGAAGGGCTCCCTGGATGACCGTCTCACATGTAAGGTAGTCGTTGCCGGAGCCCTTGAATGGCCTAGACTGAGGCCTCTAGCTTCAGCAAGATCGCCTTGGCACTGTTTATTCTTCTTCTTCTTCTTCTTCTTCCTCTTAATGCTCTATTTCTCTTTCTCCTCACCAGTTGGTGAAACCAAGTACATGATTGGCCTTCTATTTCAGAATTGGTTTTTTCAGTGAGCGAGTACAAGTGTACTAGTAAAAAATAGCATTATTTTCTCATGGTAGTCGCAAAATAGATATGAACACATGCATTAAATATCATTCTTACCTAAAGGAAGGTTATGGCACCAATATGGATGATGAGGATTGGAACATAGATCTCCCTTTGTGCAGTTCCACCGAAATGAACCAACTGTTCCATTCTGACATTCCAGTTAAACAGCACAAAAGTCACTTCTTTTCAGAAGAGTTTTGTGCAGTGCACCAAAAGGTCACAACAGCAACCAGGTGAAATGGATATCCCTGTTTGCACAAAAAGCTACAGAGGAAACAGTCAGAGTCTCAAACAATTACAAGCAAAAACATTTGGCTAAACTTGTCATGGCTTATAACAATGGCATGGCTTCATTTTTACAAGGGGCATTAGATTAAGAACAACTAAATATTTGGTATAAGGGCATGGGCAGTGGGTGCACTAGTTTTCCAGCACCATGTACCTAAACAGGGGCATAAAGTGGTGATTCATAGTTTGTTTCCCTGAGAAACAAACATCCAAGAAACATATCTGGGTTGGTCTCTTTTTTTCACTCTAGCCACCTACTCCTATGTGTGGATAGCAAATCTAGTCTTGGTCATACCACTGTGTACAGCGTTACCCCTATATTTCCCTTTTCGACCAAGAGACCGGTTGGATGACCAGTCTATACTACTTTCACCCCCTTTCCTTCCTGTTTGTACCAAGTCCAATGTACATACTAAATTCCCCCACCCCCACTTTATTTCTCGTTTGAACCAAGTACTCCCTCCGTAAGGAATTACTTGTCATCAAAATGGATGTGTCTAGAACTAAAATACATCTAGATACATTCATTTCAATGACAAGTATTTCCGCACGGAGGGAGTACAAGATTCGACTCCATGAAGTAGCTTTACCTCTAACAATAAAAGAAAAAAATTAGGTGACGTTGGACCATCCAATCAAGAGGGGCGGAGAGGTAGCAATGATGCACATGCAGCCACGTAGCGACCTGGGGAAGTAGAGCTAAGGAGGTTTCAAAGGAAGATATACCTGAAGGTCGTCGAGATGTGGATAGGTGGGCGGCGGGAGGCCGGATCCGCCCACACTAGGGCAACGATGAAGGGATTGGAAGACCTCCCGCGCCGGCGCTCGGCCAGAGATAACGGTGCAGTCGGCAGTGGGTCTCCTCCCTTGCTATCGACGACGGCCTAAACGCTGCCCCTCCCCCCCCTCACCGACGGAGGGGGATATGTCCGGATCTGTAACCAGCAGTGAGGATAGAAAGACAGTGTTTTTTGAAGGGAGAAAGACAGTGTTACCACCCCTATCTTGTTTAGATCTGGAGAGGATGGGAGTGTGTGAATAGAGCAACCCTAGCAAGCAAGCGTGGAGGCTCTGGCCTATATATACGTAGTGGGGTAGTTTTCCTTTTTCACTCCATCAAAAAAATCATTTAAAACTGTGTACTACGTGCCAGGTCGCCGTTTTTTAATTGTTGATTGTTTTTTGAGATAGCTACCCGCTTGTTCCAAGTGGTGTTACGGTGTGCCAGGTGTCACTTTGTATCATTCAAGTCTGGTACAAGTCCCTCCATTAAATGAACAACCACCCCCTCGTAAAAATTGTGAACAAGCCCACGGCTAAAATTATCGGAAACGTGGGTTCTGCCAACATGCATTATTATTTATATTTTCTACTCCCTCCATTCCTAAATATAAGTCTTTTTTATTAGCCACACCTAAGACAAGAATTGTTTTATTAGCAGTGAACCCCACATGTCATAGACACAAAAAGTGTGGCAAGATTCCCTTAGGCAAGCCAAAGTGTGTCTAAAAATTTGAGCAAATCAAGTTAGCCAAGTGTGGCAAGTGCGGGAAAAATAACGTGGCAACATAAGACAAACATAGTCACAATCCAAACAGACCCGTAATTTTTTGTGACATGCATGAAAATTTGGTTAGTTAAGTTTATAGTCAAAATTTGGCATGGTGCATCAAATCAACACATGCAAGTATCAAAAGGAAAGTCACGGCATGCATGCATGCGCTGTACTCCCTCCGTTTCCAAATATAAGTCTTTTTAGAGATTGCAACAAGTGACTACATACGAAGCAAAATATGTCTACATACATCCATATGTTGTTGTCTATTTGAAATGTGTAAAAAGACTTATATCGGGTGTTGTGCTTTGATGTGTCGCGTCAACTCATACAAGACCGAGAAGTTTGATTACTACAACGCCCTCTCCCTCTCGGACTGACCTCCGGTGCCTTAACTGCACCTTCCTTTAGCTGCATGATAGGTGCGCCAACCACCTGTTGGGACCACCTGTCATAGACGCAAAGGCAAGAGCAGTAAGTCAATGAAGTTGCGTCCCTCCCTCGTGCATGAGCGTGGTGGCTGGCAGAACTAGTAGAAGTTTTCACTACATGCTATCCCCCCCCCCCGCACGAGGTGATGGACATGCAACAGTGGATTAATTACTATAGAAGTAGGAGTAACATCATTGTTCGTCTTCTCGAAGAGGCGAAGAGCCAAGCGCAACTCGAACGTGGCAGTTGCGAATGCTCGCGTGGTGCGGTGCCTTGGAGCATGCATATAGCCAGGCTCTTGCATGCGACATAATTTCTATTTGATCCCACTATTGTAGTAGTACTAGTACTTGCTAGTATAGCCCTGTAAACCAGAAAGGAGTATTTGCCTTTCTAGAGATTTCAACAAGTGACTAGACTACACTGCGTGCAGTACTCCCTCCCTTCCGGTTTATAGGGCTCAAATATCCAATCTCATCAACCAAGGCATTTTGCGATTGGAGGAATGTATCTCGTACTTTATAAAACTACCCTAATTAAACTCATGCATTAATTACGTAGTCGTCTCATTTTCCTCTCCACCTTGATCGCGGTGCACAATATTGAGCACTCCTATATGACTAGCCGCTCTATCTACATGCGGGACATCAAAGCATCCGGGCCCGCGTGCCATCCACCAAATCAGAGTGAGGTGCTACAGTCGAGACTCACCGGTCACCCCGGTGTGCCCGTCATGACCCGTCATATCACAAAACCCACACCTTTACCAGCAGTGGTAAAGTGGCCTCGAAGTTAGACTGGACGAAGCAACCATCATTTTACTGGAATGCTCGTTCAAGCCCTTTCTCCCCTTTCTTGAAGAAAACCTCACTCTAGGCTACTCACTTCTGCCATTTTTCTTCTGTACCGACGAAGGAAAGGTGGGCGAATCAGTGATGCTGCTATATTTTCATTCCAAGAATCTTCTTTTTACGAAGCACCGACCGATTCTCACAGCCTATTCTTTTCCCGTTTTCATTGCGATTGTGGTTTACTTTCGATTGCTTTTTGTTTGTCAGTTATTGATGGATCCTGGAGCACTAGGCAAAGAGTTGCCGGTGGACAACCCACTAGAGACAACGATCTCTAGGATGCGAGCACCAACCAATGAGTTGACCATGGTGGCGGGCCAACCCATGGAGACAAAGAACTCCAAGAAACAAGCACTGGCCAAAGAGTTGACGACGTTGGCGGACAAACTCCTCAAAGAAAGTTGTGAGAACAGCAAGGGCCCCACCGTGCCTACCCCAGAAACTCTGATGGCCACCTATGCGAGGCTCAAGGCCGAGTTTGAGGAGATAGTCACTGTTGAGAAGAAGTATTCCCCTGGCAAGGTGATGGCCCCCATCAAGGACGAGCAGATGTCCCCCGGAGGGATGGGATCCCGCGGTGAGCTGCACAAGGTAAAAAATAATGGCTTATTACCATAGTTGTGGTTTTTGATTATTTGCAATGTGCTTGCTAATATGTTAGGGTTGTGTAGGTGCCGGTGGACGTCCTTGATGATTCCGATGTCGCGGCCCGTCCTATGGACAACGCCCCAGAGATCGTTTTCGATGTCGTGGTCTGTCCTATTGGCATCTCCCCGGAGATCGATTCCGATGCCGTTGTCCATCTTGTGGACATTGCCATAGAGATCGATTCTGATGTCGCGGTCAGTCCTGTGGACATCACCCCAGAGATCGATTCCCATGTCGCTGTTCGTGCTATGGTCATTGCCTGAGAGATTGATGACAAGAAATTAGTTGGTCGCGCTAATCCTTTAGGGTAGTTTACATTGCCCTGTGTTTAATTACCAGAACGATGCGTGTTATCAAACCATTTTAGGGCTAGTGCATTGTGTTGTGTGAGCGGTACTTGCTACTTTTGTTTGATAGTGAATCATGCGAACCTTCTCCGAGTTATGGAAACAGATGTATTCTCACCAGCTTTTGATGTAATATATGGCATGCTTAGATGTAAGTTTGAACTGTTTATCATATCAGCAAGGCTTCTTTGATGATTCTTGGTGTAAGTAGGCTAGCTACTGTGTGAGCTATAGTACTTGCAAAACACTCACCAAAGAGAAACATTGGGGCTGATGAGCTCGTGGTATGCCTATACTTATCCATCGTCGATCTTCCAATAGCCCAAGCTCCTAAAATTGTAGGCTTAGTCAACATGGATACATTGAGGCCTCATTTGGTTCAAGGGTAGGAAAAGTGTAGCAAAAGCACAGAGACATACAACACAAAATTATAGCAGTACAGAGACGTACTCCCTCCGTTCCAAAATAGATGACCTATAGGCGGGCCAGTTTGGCCTAGTGGTTTTTTTAGGATGGGCCTAGTGGGTTTCAGTGATATGACATGGTACAGTGACGTCCAGTCTTCGCGTGTGGTAGCAGTATTGCGGGTATAGTAAGTTTTCTTGAAGAAGCGGAATTCAACGAAATCATGATGGTTCCTTCGTTCGACAAACTTACAGTGGGAAAGGTTGGGCCTGCAATACGATCGGGGTAGACCAGGATAATTTTGTGCATGGCAGGTAGACCAGGATGGTCGACATCCCACATGTCGGTGAATGAAAGTATTCTTTCCGATATAGAGGACAAGCAACGAGTATTCATTGTTTATTTTTTATGAAAGCTATTTTCTGCACTGTTACGACGGAGGAGTGTGAAACATGGCAACCCAGTGCACTTGGCATGTGCACCACTCCCTCCTTCCTCATGTAATACTACCATATTGTTGACTATAAGGTTGGCTATAAGGTTACAACTTTTTCTCACTTTCTCTCTATCTATTTCCTCTCAACTGTTTTTTACCTTTCTTTTTTTAGACACAATTGTTTTTCATGCCTCTTTTTTAGAATTATTTTTTATACCTAGGAGCATATGTAGAGATGGGCTCTTGTAGAGCCCACTCCTTGAGTTTGTCAATGCCTCTCTCCCCTCCACATAAGTGGGCTTATAGCCCAGTATTTTACTGGTACTACTTGCTATGCATGCATGCGACGGGCAACTGGCGTCTGAGGTACCAGGGCGGTCAGAGCGGGCTTGGAAGCGGTCTAGACTCCAGCATGGCCCACCTCACATTATCACCATATATTTCTTGCAGTCCGTGCATAGCGCGCGGGAGATCTTTTCTCCCTCCCTCGTCTCTCTCTTCTCAGCCGACACCCGCCGAGCGATTAGATTTCGGCTATCGACGGTTTATTCAATTATAGTCCCACATGTCAGTAAAATTGCAAGATAACGTGTGTCCCCTTTGGTGAGCGGCGTGCGAGCCAGACTATTGGGGGTGCGACGCGTACGAGTCGTAAGTGTGCCGCCTTTTCCTCTAGAACTTGTAAAGCATAACATTTTGGCAGAATCGATCGATAGAAATCCTGAACAAAATGACGAGGGTGGTGCTTTCCCGCTCGTTAGGCGGGCTAGTTTGAGTGATATGACGTGCTACAGTGTCGTCCACTTGCTCCATTTTTATGTAAGAAAGAGTTACAATCTTACGTGGGAGGAGTGCGAAACACCGCGGATCTGATTTTGATCAAGGGATAACTGGTCCCTGCAAAATAATGGAGCACTATTAGCGATTATAGCATGATAGTTAGGGCATCTCTAGCGTTGGCCCACAAATTTACACCGGCATCTGTCCGAGGACACTGATGGATGCCATCCGATGCTGCCCGCATACCTTTCGACAACTATATGAACTAACCGAACGAAATTCATGCAAACAAAGCAAATTTCAAATTAACTGGATGAAATTCATTACATTTCGAAAACTTTTCCTACAAACTGGACGAAATTCATTACATATTTCGCACAAACCGTACTAAAACCTACTGTAAACCTAATCTAAATGATCGTCGGCGCCCGACCACCATGTCCGGCCATGAACCGGAGAAAGCTGGCCATTGCCTTTGCCTCCTCCTCATCCACCTCGATAACCTCCTCCTTCGGACCACAATGTTCTGAAGATTTCCGCCTCCACGTCATCGTGAAGCGGCTAATCGGCCATCGATGCTTACCCCACCAAGCTTGGCATCGACTAAGTGGCGTAGTGGTGGCCTTCCTGGGACCAGAGCGGCCGCGACCTACCATGTACTACTCTTCCTCACTGCCGGCTGCGCCCGCGCACGCGCGCAGACTTCATGGTCGTGGCGGCGGAGGGTGGTCGGGGGGTGCCGGCGATCTCCTTCGTTTGCTCCTGCGACAGTACGTCGAAGAGAGCTTTGGAGCGTGCCCGGAGCGCAGCCGGTGATGCCCGCGTCTGCTCCTGCGACATTACTTCCAAGAGAGCTTCAGAGCGCCAGGAGGCCATGGTTGGAGTGGTGCCAACAGAAGGAAGGGACCGGAGGAGAATGAGTGTGGGTCTTTGGCTATGGTTGGGAGCTGGGGCTCAAGTTAATATAGCGGGCGAATGGCAATGAGCCGCGGCAGACGGATGGACGACAGGCGCCGGAGTAGGTTCGTCGGGCGTGAATGCAGACGCTGCTTTAGTGACTTAACTGCAGGTGCGTTGGGTTACTGACATGTGGGCCCAACGGGCATCTAGCCCGCATGTCAGTGACACACCAACTGCACCTGCAGTTAAGTCCGGTGAATGCGGCATTGACGTTCTGGAGAGACAGCGACCGTTTCAGGCAGGAAGCGTGCGCTAGCGATGGAAGGGGTTTTGGTAGGCTAGGGCGGTCAGACGTTGGCGTGGTGGTAAAGTGTGAACTCATGGATGACGAACCTTTGAAGCATATGCGGCACGTATTGACAACCAGGCATCCATGCAACCGCTCTTGTTGCCAGCTAGCCTTCGCCATGCATAACTTACGAATAATGGACGAATCAATCAGACACCTTGTGTGCAGTGGCACTAAGATCGGTCGCTCACGATAGTACATACTCCGTACCATAGTACCCTCTCTAGCTAGGCTATTTTATAGATTGTCGTTGTGATGGACGATATACATGAGCAAGGCGCTCCGAGTATGACCATTGGTGTTGAGCCAGGTGAATACATGCTCGGCATTTGCGTAGGCCTCCATGAAACGTCTAAACAGTAATGTCAGGCACCACCGGGGCGCGCAGGTGATGGGATCACCATTTGCGTTGCGCCATGAGCAGGACTTTGATTGAGAGGGCGACATGCATGCATTAGCATGCTTTGACAGTGCGAGCGTGAGTGTCTGACACAAAGTATTTCATTTTCATTTGGCTGAGGAATGTGTGTTGCAGCGACGAGTCCGTGGTTTGATACCCCACATACGCATAATTTTGGTTTTTATTTCTTTCTCCACTGACAGGTAGGCCCGCGTAGATAGATAAAGAACACGAGCTGATGAGGCGCATGCGGACTGTTTGACTGGTCAACCAGAGAAATACGGAGCTATACGCTAAGCCAGTGACCGTATAATCACCATATCTCGTATACAATGATCAAAGTGAGCTATCAAGACAAGTTCGGTGACTGCCAATGCATTTTACTTGGTAATAAATGACCAGGATTGAAGGGGAATCCAAATTTCCTTCGTCTTCTGTCCTTGAGCTCTTGACAAACCAATGCACTATACGGTTGTCCGGCCACTCCACCCCAGAGCTCTCACCCAGCGTCGTTCATGCCACCACGCAGCACACTAACCAGTAAGGAAGCGATGGCATCCTGCCGCGCCAAGTTCCTCGACGCCCACGACCGCACACAAAATGGTAGGGAAGCGATGGCATCCTGCCGTGCCGAGTTCATCACCACTTGCAACCTCACACCTATGTGGGAGAATTTGAAGCTGCCAAGGCCGAATGGGCGGTAGAGCAAGAGGCGGCCAAAGCCGCACAGAGCACTACAAAAAAAAAGACACATCCGTGTCATTTTGGGCCGAATGAATTTTTTTTGTCATACATATGACGCTTCTATGACGATAATTGTGACAAAACCCGGTATCATCATAGATATGGTGGGCTCCTACTTCTATGACAAAAAATCATGACAGAAAATGGGCTTTTCGTCCTGGGCGGGCCGGAGACGCAGCTGCATGACATTCTTTGGGCCGTCCATGACGGAAAAAACCATGGTAGAAGCGAGGGGGAGGAAAATTTCGGGGAGTTGCCGGTTACGGTGGGAGGTTGGGGGCCAAGCGATGAGCATTTCTCTCGTACAGGTACGTGCGTGTGTGTGAGGCATTGGCTCTACCTGAACCTGAGCGAGGCGTTGGGCTCTAACTGAACTCGAGCGATTGCACTGCAGGCTACGCGTTACTGAACCCGAGCGATCGATCGATTCATTCGCTACTACTGCTAATTGAAGCCGATCGATGCTGCCTTTGGGATGAACAG